>NC_136982.1:22779981-22797481 GCF_032717465.1 Coenobita brevimanus
GTGAAAACGGCTAAATGTACAACTTAGGAGGTCATTTATGAAGAGAAGGAAGAGAGTTGGTGATAGGACAGAGCCATAAGGAACAACACTATTTACAGTTTAGCAGAACAATGGTTGTTGTCTATAATAACAGCTATATAAAGACCAGAAAGGAAGCTAGAGATGAAGGCACAAATAGAAGAATATAAACCATAAAAGGGTAGTATGGAAATTAAAGAGTTATGTCAGACTCGATCGAAAGCCTTTCACATGTCAAGCACAATGGCAAAGCTTTCGCCAAAGTCCCGAAATTACGATGACCAGGAGTCTGAAAGGAAGGTGAGAAGTTTGTCAGCGAAGCGTCCCTGGTGGATCCCATACTGACGATCGGAAAGAAGACTATGATAGGAAAGATGCCTTAAAATATTTTTGTTAAGAACAGATTTAAAACCTTTAGAAATACAGGCTATTAAAGCAATTACGGATAGTTAGAGGGATGGAAATGGTCACCCTTCTTTGGGACAGACTGAAGGAGTGCAAACTTCCAGCAAGAAGGCAAGAAAGAAAAATACAAATTGAGAGACAAAGGTGAAAGAGTTTACCTAGGCTGGGTGTAAGCACTGAAGTACATTTCTTGAGGACAATAGCAGGGATCCCATCAGGCCCATATGACTTGTCAGTACTGAGGCCAGTGATGGCAGAAACCACATCAACTGAAGAAACTTTAATATCAGCCATGGGGAAGTCAGAGGGAGGAAGTGATGGAGGAACAGCACTAGAAACATAATTGGAGGAGAAAGTCTGAGCGATGAGTTCTGCTTTATCAGTAGAAGAGACAGCTAGAGTCATCAGAGTGGAAAAGAGGAGAGAAGGATGATGAAGTATAGTTATTAGAAAGGTTCTTAGCAAGGTGCCAAGAGGGGTGGGAAGAATTTGATCTGGAGAGTTCAGGGTATTTAGTATGAATGATATTATTTTCAGCGGAGTGTAGGACATACCTAACAGGATTCTGGGCAGAAGCATAAAAGATATGAGATTTAGGGGTGGCCTGGTTCCAGTACCTTTTAAAGGCTTTTTGAAGGCCCTCTCCTTGTTGTGGACAGCATTAGAAAAAACATTTTTTTTTTTTTTGCATTAGTCACAGGATAAGGGAAATGTCTTCCATACCAGTGAGAATGATCTCCATAATGCTCGAGGCACACTCGGATGGCTTTCGGCCATGAAAATAATAATCATATCAGGGAAAATGGAGCAAATACTGCCTGGGAGACTCCCAATCAGCAGCTCCAAAGTTTCAAAACTCCCACTTCTTGGCAGGGTTCAAAAGCCTTACTAGAGCCATAGGACAGGTTGAAGCGCTAAGGTTGTGATCGGAGGACCCCATTGAAGAGATAAAATTAACAAAATGAACAAAAGAATTAGTTGTAAAGAAAAGGTCAAGTATGTTGGAACTCTCTCCAATGCAGTCAGGGATACGGGTAGGGTACTGTACAAGTTGCTCTAGGTCATTAAGGATAAGAAAAATGTAGTCTTGTTCACCAGGTGGATCAGTGAAAGGAGAGCCAAAGGTGGTGGTCGACAATGAAATAATCTAGAATGGAGATTTCAGGGAAAGGAGAAATGGATAGAATGTGTTCCATCGTAGAAGTGTTGATAGTATAAGAATATTTCATAGTCAGTAGAATCAGGAGATATGTAAACAGCACAGATATATTTAATCGGAGAATGACAGAACAGCCAAAGCCAGAGAGTAAAGAATTCAGAAGATTCAAGTTCAGGTACACGAGAACAAGATATGTTGTTGCATACATACACACAACACCCACCTCTGACTTTTAAGTGAGTATAGAGAAAGTAGGAGGGTATAGAGAAGGGTTTGGTATCGATCACCTAAGACAGCTGAGTCTCAGTAGGGAATAGAATATGAGGTTTAGAGAAAAAAAGGTGGTGTTAAACATAGAGAAAATTAGGGGAAAGGCTGCAAAGGTTGGAGAAATGATGAAGTGAGTCAGAATTGGTTCCAAGCATCGCTCATGGCTGTCACCAGGAGAGGGGCGGATAGCGGGGGCTTTTGTGGTCTCTTACTCCAGGGGACTCAGAGGCTGGGCGATATGATGCGTTTTTTATTCTTTTTCCCCCTCCTTTTTTTTTGTTTTTGTTTTTTAAGAATGCCTGGTGTGTAATCTGCATGTAGGTTGGTGTTTACAGTTGGAGGAAACTGTATTGGGGGTGTATGCAAGCGTACTCTCCGAGTTACTGAAACACTGTAAAAGTTCAGCAAATGGGGATGGTCAGAAGCCAGTCTCGCGGGCTAATGAAATGGGAGCTCCAGCTCTCCCCATCATCAGCTTTCCATCCACTTTGGGAGTATTGCCCTGTTTGTTTGGCGCTACTAGGCTACCCCATGAAATCAGTTTTTAATATCACACTGCAGATATTGCCTTTGAAAATGGATTTACCATAGTTTATGGTATGCTCATTCAACATAGAAATAAATGTCAAACTGTCAACATTAGATAAAGATCTCATATATTTTCAAACCAGATGTCACCAAACTCTCCACTTCTAGCCAATGGCCTAGTTGAGAACAGTAGTAGGGCGCACTACACCAAGTGATTGTGACACAACAAGGTGCACATTCCGTAGCAAAGAACACACAATGGTAACAAACCTTTAACTTTGTTTTATTTGTAGATTCTTCAGTGCAAAAGATTTATATGTATTATATGATTAAAAAGTTGCCAAAAAGGATACTTTAAATGCAAGCACATTACCTTATCGTAGTCATCATGGAATGCTTCACAGATGGTCTGAGTGTCTGAATGATAACTATTTTCGACATGGAAAGTACAGTGCTTGATTTTAATACGATTTTTTTTTTTTCAAGCAAAAATACCTTCTCGGATTTTTTTTTATTATTCTTTCTAGTCTGATAATATTATTAACGTGAGAAGACAAATTTCATTAATATTTCCTTAGCTTTGTGGATCATTAACAATGCTCTCTAATTTTGAATGAAAAAAAAGTATTCAGGAGCCGAACGCTAATCGCCGTCCAGAATATGCTGTTGGCCAAGTTACAAGCGGCCCCCCCCTGGGGGGGGGGGAATAGCTCAAGTCATTCATGGGAGGTAATGGTCCTAAAAGTGGGCGATAAAAAGTAGTTGACCTTTAGCAGCCATTGGGTGACCTTGACCTTGACCCCCACCCCGATTGCCCATTTTCGTACTCATGCAAGATTTGGGCCATGATATCCTAAAGGTTTCATGTTGATAGCTGAAGCCGTTCATGAGATAATGGTACCAGATAATCCATATTAAAACTAGTTGATCTTTGGCAACCATTTTGGTGACCTTGACCTTGACCCCGACTGCCCATTATCGAACTCGTTCAAGATTTTGGCCACATCTTGATACCCTGAAGGTTTCATGTGGATAGCTCAAGCCGTTCATGAGATATAATGGTAATAAACACACACACACACACACACACACACACACACACACACACACACACACAGAAGAGGGCAAAAACATTATTGCTCTGATTTGGTAAAGGCGGGCGATAACAAATATTGTAACACACACACACACACACACACACACACACACACACACACACACACACACACACACACACACAGAAGAGGGCAAAAACATTATTGCTCTGCTTTGGTAAAGGCGGGCGATAACAAATATTGTAACACACACACACACACACACACACACACACACACACACACACACACACACACACACACACACACACACACACACACAGACTGGAGACTTACACATTAACCCGTGTGGGTGACAGACATAAAATACTACTGTGTAATTATTAATATGTCTGACAGGTGGTACAGTAACTAGGGAAAGAATATCACTCTTGACTAGTGTGCTCGAGGCATTATAGTTCTGGTAACACTGCCCGGTACTCACACACACACACACACATTGAGGCAACGCCAGAGACAACACGCCTGTCTCCTCGCTCCATGCTGGCTACCCTTGGCCACAACTGGCCGCACCTAAATAGTATCTTGCTTTGAGTCAAGCTCTGTACTAGGTTAAACTAAATTATGTTCTAATGTAGTAAAGCAAGTATAAGCAAAAGTGTCGTCCAAGTAACAGAGTACATCCAGTTAGTGCAAGAATCCGATGATCAATGCATCATCAGCTGGGTATCATCTGTCACCAGGCAGGTAGCAGGGAGATGCATACTTGTATGTAGAAGTGATTTTTCTAAGTGAAATGCAACAAGATGAGCACAATCTTTAGTAAAGCGAATATGGAAAGAGTTAAGAAGAGGGATAAAGTAGAAAAGAGGATGATGATTTCTACCAGGAACTGGCTGAAATGGAAACATGTAATAAACTAGTAGAGAAAGTGAATAAACTGGAGAAAGCTTTTAAATGTGACATAGATGAAATTAAGAGGCACTTACGCATGCAGAGGGAAGAAGATGAAAAATTAGTAAAGGAATTATAAAAAAAAAGACACAACAATAGATGAGCTGTCAGTTGAAGTGGGTTCACTTAGAAGGAAGATTAAAGAAATGACAAGTAGGCTACAGTTGTCAACCATGCGAGCATTATGGAGGAGTTCTGAAATGATACAGAGACAATTGGCAAGCAAGCAATCTGATACACCAAAGCAGTGATACTGAAGAGAAGATACCCCGGGTGAACGAAATGGTGCAAAGTTACGAAGATGATGTAGAAACTACGTATGCTGAAATCGTGAAAGTAAGGAAAGATTTAGAAACAGAAGTCGAAGAAAAAAGCATTAGAAAGGAAGAAAGAAATCATCAAAAACAGCCCTAAATTGGTCAAAGATTCAGCAGATACTGTATCAACAAATTTATAGTAATCACTGGTGTAGGTGAAGAAATAAGAAACTAAATTCCAAGAGAAAAAAAGGAGATGGCAAATATATATATAATGAATATACTGAAGGAAGTATCAGAGGAAACCTGTGATAAAGACATAGCAGAACACAAAAGGCTAGGGAAATATGAGAGCAATAAGTCAAGGCCCCCGAAAGTAACCTTCCAGAGTGTGAACACTGTGATGGAAATTCTAAAAAATGCAAACAAATTCATGGAAAAAGAGGAATTTAAAAAGTATAGATAAAAAGATGCCTAACCCCGGAAGAATTGGGAATACTAAAGGAGAAGAGGGAGGAAGCAAAACAAAGAACGAGGAAAGATCAGAAGAAGAGAACAGTTAATTTTACACTAAGTAATTGGATTGTTGGTACGAAAGTGGTACTTAACCAACGGGAAGTAAAAAGAAGGGAGGTAGTAGACTCAAGCTATGGCAAGAATGTAAACAAGATGATTAAGTTGATGTATTCAAATGTAGATGGAATGATGTCTAAATTATTGGAGATGAAAGACTACACGAAAGAAAAGGAACTACATATTATTTGCCTTACTGAAACAAAATTAACCCCAAGGATGTTAAACGATACCCAAAACTTAGAGGAATACAATATACGGAGAAGAGAGAGAAATTTAAGAAAGGGAGGAAGAATTATGATCTTAACAAAGAAAAATCTACAAGTCAAAGAAGAAAAAAAGATATACCCTCACAAGTAGAACTGACTGCAATGGAGATTATACACATCTGAAGTGATATTAACTGTGGGATATTTATACATGCCACCCAAAACAAACATTTGGAAAAGAGGTGAATATGAAAACCTGGCAGAAAGTACAAGTCCGAGTTTAAGAACATTACTACATGGACTGGAAAATAAACCTGAAAGAATTATATTAACTGGAGATTTCAATACAGATATAAATTGGAGTAATCTAGATGTAAGAAGCCATGAAAGCTACTGGGATCAAAAGCTCCTGGATCTTGTGCAGTTTTTACTAACACAGCATGTAAAGGAAAACACCGGAAAAAGAGGACTTGATGATCCATCAGTACTAGATCTTATATTTGCTAGGCAAGAAAATGTATCACCCTCCATTCGGCAAAAGTGACCCTGCAGTATTAAATTGCAACCTCAGGATTGCATATGTCATAGTTACCAGTAATGAGAGTAATAAAAAGAGTCTTAACTACGAAAAGGGCAACTATCATACCTGAAAAGTACTTCTTAGAAATAGATTGGGAAAATGAGCTTAAAGGACAAAATTTAAATGTTATATATAGAAAATTCTGTGATTTTTATGAAATAGGAATCGAAAATTACATCCCTCAGCACAGAGAAACAAAAATGAAAATAAAGAAATGGTTTAATACACAATGTTAAAAAGCAAAAAATAAAAGAGATTTGCCGTGGAATACTGTAGATACAGAAGACACAAGAGTGAGAGAGCATGTAACATTTATAAACAAGCAAGAAATGATTATACAAAGCTAAGGAGGGAGGCTCAAAGACAGTTTGAGGAAGACATTATAAATAAAAGTAGTGATCGATCTAAGCTATTTTACATCTACATCCAAAGCAAAAACCAAAGTTAAAGATAAATTAAGTTCTTTACGGACGAGGGGATGATCTATAGACAAAAGAACTTCTGAAAGATTTATATTACCTGGAGATTTCATTACAATATAAATTGGAGTAATCTAGATGTAAGAAGCCATGAAAGCTGTTGGGATCAAAACCTCCTGGATCTTGTGCAGGAATTTTTACGAACACAGCATGCAAAGGAAAACACCAGAAAAAGAGGACTTGATGATCCATCAGTACTAGATCTTATATTTGCTAGGCAAGACAATGATAATGACAACATAATGTATCAACCTCCATTCGGCAAAAGCGACCATGCAGTATTAAAATGCAACCTCAGGATTGTATATGACACAGTTACTAATAATGAGAGTTACAAAAAGAGTCTAAACTACGAAAAGGGCAATTATCATACCTGAAAAGTACTTCTTAGAAATAGACTTGGATAATGAGCTTAAAGGACAAAACTTAAATGTTACATATAGAAAATTCTGTTATTTTTATGAAATAGGAGTCGAAAATTGCATCTCTTAGCACAAGGAAACAGAAATGAAAATAAAGAAATGGTTTAATACAGAATGTTAAAAAGCGAAAGATAAAAGAAATTTGCTGTGGAATAGATACAGAAGACACAATAGTGACAAAGAATATAACAATTATAAACAAGCAAGAAATGATTATACAAGGCTAAGGAAGGAGGCTCAAAGACAGTTTGAGAAAAACATTATAATAAAAATAGTGATCAACCTAAGCTATTTTACATCTACATCCAAAGTCCGTTACGGACGAGGGAATCATCTACTGTATATACAAGAGAAAGATATTTGTGAAACACTAAATAAAAACTTCCAATCAGTTTTTACTAAAGAAAATAAATTTGAAAGAGATGATACGGAACGTGCATGCACACACATATTACCAGATATCAGAAAAAGAAGTACAGGAAGAGTTAAGTAAATTAGACAAAGGAAAAGCATATGGTCGTGACGAAATTTCAGGTTGGGTGCTACATGAATGTGCAGATGAGTTAAGCACACCATTATATTTAATTTTTCAAGGAATCCTTAGGGCAAGGTAAAATACCTGCTATTTGGAAGAAAGCTAACATTGTTCCCCTCTTCAAGAAATGGAATAGATATAATCCACCCAGCTACTGACCGGTATAACTGACCAGTGTTGTAAGATACTAGAAAAGCTGAAAAGAAAAGTTTGGGTAAACCATCTAGAAGAACACAGTACGATAACAGAAAGGCAGCTAGGTTTTAGAAAGGGAAAAACATGTGTTACTATTCTATTAAACTACTATGATAGAGTTACAGAAACATTACAGAAAAGAGAAAGTTGGGTGAACAGTATCTATTTAGATTTCAAGAAAGCATTTGACAGTACTTCACTAAAGACTTACATGGAAACTGTACCATCAAGGAGGTATCCAAGGCAACCTATACTGTTGGATGCAGGATTTTCACAGAAAAAGGGAAAAGAGAACAGTATGAAGGGGAAATTGCTCATCATGGAGGTAAGTGACTAGCAGAGTTCCACAAGGTTCAGTGCTGGCACCAATTATGTTTTTAGTATATATAAATGACATAGAAACACTGGAAATGGAAGCTGTCTAAACATGTTTGTGGCTGATGCAAAAATACAAAGGAAAATTACTAACTCAGATTCTTGCAGAGTGCTACAAGAAGAATTAAATAAACTTCATGAATGGAGCAATAAATGGCAAATTGAATTTGGTAAAAGTGAAAAAAGACCAGACTGGGATCATAAGTTAGGAAGGTCAACCCTACACATATCAGAAAGGGAGAAGGACTTAGGAGTGATTATCAGTAACAGTCTATCTCTGGCTGACCACATCAGTGACAAGGTACATAACATGTATATACTGCTTGCTAGTATGAGAATAGCAGTCACATATAAAATGAAGACATACTGAGAAAGATAATAACATCATTCATCAGATCAACCCTCGAGTATGCATCAGTAGTTTGGATTCCTCGTCTCAAAAAAACATACAGATATGTTTAAAAAAGTACAAAGAGCAGCTACAACTTGAGTACCAAGCTTAAGGGATCTAAGCAACGAAAAAAGACTAGAAAAACTGAATCTACCAGCACTACTGGAGAGAAGAAAAAGAGGAGACATGAGTATGATATATAAATGCATCTCAGGAAAGAGAAAATAGACATTACTTAATGAATAACCTGTGGTGAAGCGTCAGCAACAGGACACTTCAAAAAACTACATAAAAAGGGAAGCAATAAAGATGTTTGGAAATTCAATTTCCCAAATAGGGCAATTGATCAGTGGAATGCACTACCGAATGAAATAGTATGTGCCAAAACTATTCATACATTTAAGGATATGTATGATAAAAACTGTTTAATACACGGGATAGTACGAGTTTGATTCATTCCTGTAAAGATGCAATTAGGTAAGAACACACACACACACACACACACACACACACACACACACACACAATGAACTGTATCTAAATCTAACTAGGTAAATTAAAAATAAGTAATTTTAAAATGGGGCGTTAGGATTGCTAAAAAGAAGTTAACAAACAAGGAAGGATTGCTGGAGAGCATGCAAAACCAGATAGGATTCAAGTGACGTTGAGAATATAAACCCACAAATCCTTTGACTCTGCTATTAACATTTTGTAAAGAGTCAAAACAGGGATTTATGCGTTTACATTGTCAACGTTGCTTGAATCCTTCCTGGTTTTGCTTGCTCCCCAGTGATCCTTCCATGTTTATTTACTTTTTTAGTGATGCCTATTCCCCGTTTTTAATTTTCCAATTTTTTATTTACCTAGTTTGTTTGCTTTTTTATAGTCCATTTATGAATTAAATAATCAAAATTCTTGTGTTTCAACTACCATTAAAGCTTTATTTTATGTCAACACTTCGCATCTTCTAATAATTTTCATTGCTGTGGTGTTGTGGCCTTGCACACACTGATTGTTGGTTCTTGTTTTGAATTATGGTCTTAATTTTGTTTACAATAGTTGTGAGGCCTCTAGCAGTAGACAATGATTGTTTAAGAACCTCTATAATTTGCAAACTGATTAAACAAAGATCATTTTTAACCCACCGCATGCCAGTGCCATTTTAAAACGGTCTGACATAACTGCGTGGCCAGTGCCAGTGTCGTTTTAAAATGGTCTAAAATAAAAAACTTCACTGTGACCGTATTTTTCAAGATTTGCGGGTAAAAATTGGCAGGCATGTAAGGTAACTGCTCTTCTACCATCTCCCAGGCTGTCAAGGCCATACACTCACTTGCTCCCACCCTCACGCTCACTCTGCCTCACTCTGCCTGTGTGCCTCACCCAATGCTGTACATAGTGAAGGCATTTTGTAAATATTTTTATGTAAGTGTAAGTTATAGGAAGGGAAGAGGTTGTGTAGATCAGATATTCATTCTTAGATCTTTAGTGGAAAAGTTTCTAGAGAAGGGAAAGAAGTTGTATGCGGCTTTCATGGATTTGGAGAAAGCATATGACAAGGATTGTGGAAAATGTTAAGAATATATGGGGTAGATGGGAAGTTGTTGAATGCTGTGAAGAGTATGTACGATGGTGCGAAGGCTGCAGTGCGTGTGGATGGTGAACTAAGTGAATTTTTCTCTTTGAAAGTTGGTTTGAAACAGGGATGTGTCATGTCTCCATGGTTGTTCAATTTGTACATGGATGGGGTAATAAAAGAGGTACAAGGTAGGGTAGTGGATGTTGGAGTGGCCCTGGTGAGAGAGGATAGTGTTTGGAAACTCCCTGTACTGTTGTTTGCAGATGATACTGTGTTGTTGAGTGAAGACGAAGGGGAGCTGCAAGGCTTGGTGGATGAGTTTGAGAGAGTGTGTAAGAAACGGAATCTAAAGGTGAATGTAGGGAAGAGTAAAGTGATGGTCTTTGAGAGAGGTGAAGTCAGTGAATGTACAGCGAGGTTGGATGGTGAGGAATTGGAAAATGTGAGTACGTTTAAGTACTTGGGTAGTGTGATGAGTAAGGATGGAGGTTTGGAGGGTGAAGTGCTTGAAAGGGTACAGCAGGGAAGAAAGGTTGCTGGTTCTTTGAAAGCAGTGATAAGAAACAGGGAAGTGAGCATGGAAGTGAAAACGTTACTACATGACAGTATTGTGATACCAACTCTAACGTACGGAAGTGAAGCTTGGACATTGTTGGAAGGACACAAGTCAAGAGTGAGAGCAGTGGAAATGTGTTATTTAAGAGGAGCCTGTGGAGTCACATGGAGAGACAGGCTGACGAATGAGGATATAAAGGAGCGTTGTGGTGTGGATGTGGATGTGATAGGAAGCGTTATGAGGAACACACTGAGGTGGTTTGGCCATGTGGAGAGGATGGAGGGTGAAAGACTGACGAAGAGAGTGTATGTGAGTGAGGTGGAGGGGGAAGAGGGAGGGGACGCCGAGGATGAGATGGAGGGATGGGGTGGAGAGGTATATGAGAGAGGGGTGTGAGTTGGGAGCAGGGCAGTGAAATGGCGGGGGACAGGGCGACTTGGAGGCGATTTGTTTGTGGCCACCCCAAATTGGATTGAGGCGTCTGGCAATAGATAGATAGATAGTAAGTTATAAATATTTTCTTGTAAGTGTAAGGACTATATAGTGAAGTCAAGCTGTAAATACCTTCTTGTAAGAGTGAGAGCAGTGGAAATGTGTTATTTAAGAGGAGCCTGTGGAGTCACATGGAGAGACAGGCTGACGAATGAGGATATAAAGGAGCGTTGTGGTGTGGATGTGGATGTGATAGGAAGCGTTATGAGGAACACACTGAGGTGGTTTGGCCATGTGGAGAGGATGGAGGGTGAAAGACTGACGAAGAGAGTGTATGTGAGTGAGGTGGAGGGGGGAAGAGGGAGGGGGAAGCCGAGGATGAGATGGAGGGATGGGGTGGAGAGGTATATGAGAGAGGGGGGTGTGAGTTGGGAGCAGGGCAGTGAAATGGCGGGGGACAGGGCGACTTGGAGGCGATTTGTTTGTGGCCACCCCAAATTGGATTGAGGCGTCTGGCAATAGATAGATAGATAGTAAGTTATAAATATTTTCTTGTAAGTGTAAGGACTATATAGTGAAGTCAAGCTGTAAATACCTTCTTGTAAGTGCCAGGACTGTACGTAATGAAGTCAGGTTGTACCTATCTTCAAGTAAGTGTAAGATAATGCATTCACAGTGAGAAAGACACGCAAATTGTGATAGATGCTGAAGTAATAAGTAATCAGAAAAATGTACAGAACATTGCTATACCTTCCCAGCATAAATACCTGAGTATACTTTACATAGAAAACGGCTTTCTCTCACGTACGTAGTGAGCGTGAGAGAGCGACTATACCTGTACACGAGTATATCAGACTGAATCAAACCCATTTCCGAGCCTCGGTCAGCATTTTAATGGCGAAATTCGTTGTTTCCACATCAAAATCTATCATTTTAGCCCCCCCAAAAAAAGGTCAAAAAATGGCTGGCACTGGGGTGACCCACAGAGCTAAAAATAGCAGGCACACGGTGGGTTAAGAAGTTGCATTGAGTAAAATCTGAAATGCTATATATTCAATATGATTACAAGACAGAATCAAAATCTGATGTTGTGTGTTTTGCATGACTATTTTGCATAATAGTGATTTATTTTTGTGAAATTGAAAATGCAACATTACTACATTAGTTACAGTAATAATGGGAGGCACTTCTTGTGCCTCTTCCATGCTCTCTTCATCCCCTTCCTCTGCCTCTTCCTCATCCCCCTCCTCCATCACTCCCTTTCCCCCCTCCTCTGCGCCCCTCTCCAGTTGACTCGTGAGGTGGTTCCAGTCACGACGAATTCCAATAACGTTGAAAAACTTATCCAAGTTTGGAGTTAGTTCGCTTTAAGAAATGGTCACGATGTCACAGCGTGGTCGCTTCCAATTAGAGTGCAAAGCACAAACCCGCGCGTTTCAGTTGTCTCATGTGACTTCTACAGACAAAGCTGCTGGGATTTCAGGGATGAACTAGAAAAAGCTAAATAAAGCCTTGAGTTAAAAACTAGTGTAACTGTGTAAAATCGCACTGGTGCATGTTAATTACGCAAAGACCCTTTCCCACAATGGCGCTTCATTGCCTGTGCAAGTAAACTACTAGCTAGATGATACCATTCAGTAATAACGTAGTACAATATAAAATTAATACAGGTCCGCTGTTAGTGATGCACTGTTGATACTTGTCGGCAATTCTGTTCTTGAATGGCAACTCACATGCATGCAGTGGCATAGAGGAATCTCTATGTATCCGGAAGGTGGATGATCATTCTTCGATTAGGTGTTTTAAAAATGTCAAGGACACACGCAGTGACCCATTAAGCACGACTGGCTAGTTTTTATCCCGAAATACTGAACAGATTTTCTTGTAGGCCTGTGAAAAAATATTATTAATGACTATATAAATAAACTGGCAAATTTCGAATGTACTAAACTTTCATATAACACTTCGATATTATCAATGCCTGGCTGACGTAAATTATTAAAAAGGAGCCCTCTGGATATTGTTTCAAGAATAAGTTTGCTTTCTAAGATAGTTTTTAAGTGACTGTTCTATTAGGGTTTTTAGCAAATTCCTGAGCAATTCTTATTATCAGCTGCTAACGTGATTCATTATACACGTTTGTCAAATAAGAAATATGTACTATATCTATCTATCTATCTATCTATATATATATATATATATATATCGTTTCGTTTCGTTTTTGAGGGCTCCAACATGCTTGCATGCGTCAGCCTTGGTCACCTAAGGGCGACTCTCTATGCTGCACGATCCATGGCAGCCTCCCTGTTTAGTCCCTTAACCCTGAGGTCACAATGACCTCATCCCACGTCTTTCTCGGTCTACCCCTCGCAGCCCCACCCCCAGTATTAACACTTCTCATCTTCTGCACCCAATTATAGTCCCCCATCCTCTCCACATGCCCAAACCATCTCAATCTACCTCTTGTTTTCACAGCACAATACACTCCAGTCCCATGCTACCTCTCAACTCTTCCATCGTAAACCCAGCCCCCCCCCCAGGCCTTACATGCAGGGACGCACTGCACATCCACCTAATCATTGTCATTTCTGTACATTTGGGCCTGCGAATATCGTTTTCCTTTACTGCCCAAGTCTCACTACCATACAACATCACAGTCCTAACACGTGTTGCATACAAAGACCTCTTGGCACGTAGGGAGAGTCCTTTCAGTGTCAGGAGAGGCAACAGCTCCCTGAACTTCTTCCAACCACTTCTCACCCTAGCCACAGAGCTAGCTCTAGCCCCACCTCCAGCACATTATATGTCTCCCAAATAACAAAACTCTTCCACACACTCAAGAGACTCACCAGCAAGTTCAATCCTTTCACGCCTGACAATCTCCACCTGCTCTCCACGACACGCCGCACACATACAGTAAAATCAGAATTATTTCATAGTCTACCTCTAATACCACTACATCTTTTGTGCATCCATTTATCACAAACACTGCACAAGATGGAATTACTTCTTGTGGCAAACTGCACATGGCCACTCTCCCTCTTCTTTGACTGTACTGCCACCAGCCCTAGATATCATCACGTTTCTTTTATCTGCATTTACCCTTAAGCCCTTGCACCCCATACCATCTCTCCACTTCCTAAGTCTTTCCTCTGCCTCCTTTTCATTCTCTGCAATCAACACCAAATCATCAGCATACAACATCTACGGGAATCCGTTTCTGAAGTCACGTGAGAGGGCTTCAACTACCGTGATAAACAACATGGGACTCAAAACTGATCCCTGATGCACACCATCATTCACGGAAAAGTCATCACTCAAATCTCCATTTCACTCTTACCTGGGTGCGAGCACCCACATACATGGCCATAACCACCCTAACCAGCCACTCCTCCAACAGCCAAAGGTCGCTGTACAGTATATATACGCAATGACTTATCTTGCTCTCATGTTCATGAACTCAGTTCTTCTGAATTCTCTACACTCTGGTTTCAGTTTTCCTGTCATTCGCTGACTAAATATAACTGTGCTGTTTACTTATCTCCTAATTCTACTTACTGTCACAAACTCTTTGACTATCTTACTTCTATGATGGAATGCATTCTATCCATTTCTCTTTTCTCTGAAATCTCCATTCTAGGAGATTTCAATGCTCACCACAACATTTGGCTCTCCTCTCCTTTCACTGATCCACCTGGTAAACATGCCTACACCTTTTCTATCCTTAATGACCTAGAGCAGCTTGTACAGCACCCAACCCATATCCCTGACTGCCTTGGAGAGAGCTCCAGCATACTTGACCTCTTCCTTACAACTAATCCTTCTGCTTACACTGTTAATCTTTTCTCTCTGTTGGGCTCCTCCGATCACAACCTTATCACCTTAACCTGTCCTATTGCTCCGGTATGGCCTGTGGACCCTCCAAAGAAACGTCATCTGTGGCACTTTGGAGCTGCGGATTGGGAGGCCCTCAGGCAGTACTTCTTTGATTTTCCCTGGAATGATTATTACTTCCATGGCCGGGAGCCATCTGAGTGTGCCTTGTGCATTACGGAGGTTATTCTCTTGGGCATGGAAGCATACATTTCATTCTCATATCCTTTGACTAATGCAAGAAAACCTTGGTTTAATCACGCTTGTTCTAATGCTGTCCACAACAATGAGAGGGCCTATAAAAGGCACCAGAGCCAACCCACCCATGAATCACATCTTTTATACATTTCTGTCCAGAATCATGCTAAATCTGTTCTTCGCTTTGCTAAAAATAACTTCAGCCGTACTAAATGCTCTCAACTTCCCAACTAGAATTCTTCCTGCTTCTTCTGGCACCTTGCCAAAAACCTTTCTAACAACTTTATCTCATCACCCTTCCCTCCTCTTTTCTACTCTGATGGCTCTGTAGCTGTTTGTTCTATTGATAAAGCAGATCTCTTCACTCAGACTTTCTCCTCCGATTCCACCTTAGACGATTCTGGTGCTGTTCCTCCATCACTTCCCACCTTTGACTTCCTCATGGCTGACATTAAAATTTCTTCAGCTGATGTATTTTCTGCCATCACAGGCCTCAATACTAATAAGGCATATGGGCCTGATGGAGTCTCTCCTGTTGTTCTCAAGAACTGTGCTTCTGTGCTTACACCCTCCCTAGGCAAACTCTTTCGCCTTTGCTTATCAACTTGTACCGTTCCTTCTTGCTGGAAGTTTGCTCTCATTCAGCCAGTCTCAGAGAAGGGTGACCATTCCCAACCCTCTAACTATCGTCCAATTTCATTAACATCCTGTATCTCAAAGGTTTTCTAGTCAATTCTCAATAGAAAAATTTTAAAGCATCTTTCCTATCACAACCTTCTTTCTGGTCGTCTGTATGGGTTCCGTCAGGGACGCTCCACTGGTGATCTTCTCACCTACCTTTCAGACTCCTGGTCATCCTCCTTTCGGGACTTTGGCGAAAGCTTTGCCATTGCACTTGACAACTCAAAGGCTTTCGATCGAGTCTGGCATAAATCTTTAGTTTCCAAACTACCCTCTTACGGTTTCTATCCTTCTATCTGTGCCTTCATCTCTATCTTCCTTTTTCGTAGTTCTATAGCCGCTGTTGTAGACGGCCATCGTTCTTCTCCTAGATCTATTAACAGTGGTGTTCCTCTGGGCTCTGTCCTATCACCAGCTCTCTTCCTGTATTCATCAATGACCTTCTAAGCTGTACATCTAACCCCATCCATTAATTCGCTGATACTCCACCCTTCACCTTTCCATTCGGCTCCCGCAACGTCCTTCTCAGCAGTTACTTCAGCAAACAAGGGATGAGGCTATGACACACCTAATGTCTGACTTGGCTCGTATCTCTGACTGGGGTAAATATAATCTGGTTGTTTTTAATGCATCAGAGACTCAGTTTTTACACCTATCAACCCAGCAAAATCTTCCACAGGTATACCTACTAATGTTTAATAATATTCAGCTTAATCCTGCATCATCCTTGAAGATGCTTGGTGTTTCATTTACTCTGGACTTATCTTGGGAAGATCATATTACATCTCTTGTAAAATCTGCTTCCAAGAGATTAGGTGTGCTAAGCCAACTCCATTCCTTCTCTACCCCTGCACAATTGTTGACTATATACACGAGTTTTATCCGCCCCTGCGTGGAGTACAGCTCTTATGTGTGGGGAGGCTCCCCACATACAGCTCTTCTCAATCGCATGGAGTCAAAGGCTTTTCATCTCAATAACTCTCCTCCTCTTACTGACTCTCTTCAACCTCTGTCTCTTTGCCGCACTGTTGCATCTTTATCTCATTTCTATTGCTACTTGAATGGTCGCTGCTTCTCTAAACTGTCTGCATACATTCCTCCACCTCAGCGACGGGCGCGTAGCACCCGTCTAGCAGCAAACTCTCATCCCTTTTCTGTCCAACTCTCTAATGCAAGAGTTAACTATTACTACCAGTCCTTCATTTACACAACAGGTCACCTCTGGAACTGTCTCCCTCTGTCTGTATTTCCTGCTTCCTTTGATCTCCTGTCTTTCATATGCAGTGTGTCTAGGCATCTCGAAATGATCGGATCTTGAATTTGGCTCTCTCTTGTATTTTGTTCTTTCTTGGAAGGAACAATTTTGAGGGCTCGCGGCCTTTGGTTCCTTCTTCCTCACATAAAAAAAAAAAAAACAAGCTTTCTCATCGCCCACTTCACTACCTCTCTAGGGACTCTGTGAAAGGCTTTTTCCAAATCAACAAAAACAAAATACAGATCCCTTTTCTTTCCAATGAATTTTTCCTGAAGCTGTCGAACAATGAATATGGCATCAGTGGTCCCACTTCCTGGTATAAACCCAAATTGGATCTCATCAATATTCACTCCTTCTCGAATCATACCTTCTAGAACTCTCTCCATTATCTGATCTAAAAGCTTCATACCTCTATAATTTCATTTTTCCAGGGCATCACCTTTTCACCCTCTATAATTTCCTCTTTCCAGGGCATCACCCTTTGTACACATTTACAGTTACACTTTTCAACCAATCATCTG
>NC_136982.1:22802481-23009981 GCF_032717465.1 Coenobita brevimanus
CTGATTCGATAGATATATAGACAGATAGATAGATATGCTTCTCTAATACCCCCACCCCACTACCTGCAAAATGTTTTCAAGTGGCAAATAATTCTTGTTGTCTTCCTTTTTTCATGGGGATTGAAAAGTTAAATTTGCTCTGAAACTAATTCAACTAGAGCAGTGGTTCTTGATTTTTTTTTTTTTTTTTTTTTTTTTTTTTTTTAAGGCATAGCCTATTTCTGAAACTCACAAAATCTCTTGGTGCACTGCGCCAGCACCAAACACAAATAAGAGAAAAAGACTAATTATAGTGCTACAAAAATTTATAGGTGATGTTATGATCCTCATATAAATCATAATTCTTTTACTTGTTAAAAATACCATGCACATTATGTTTCCTTGTTTTTACCGCTTCAACATTTCTGGCATATCCGGTCTAACAAGATAATGTGGTCCACCACTGAATCATCCCATGACCTACCACTGGGCAATATCCTATTGGTTGAGAATCAGTGACCTAGAGTGATGATATTGTACGTACACACAATGAAACGGGTATCTGCACAAATTACAAGTATCGCCATCTGCAGTATATTTCAAAACTGGCATTAAGTAATTGATTCTTTCAGAGAATTACCGTATTAACTTGGCAAACATATTTACACACCTGGATCATCCACATCTTCTGATACTTCCATTTGAAGCTGCTGACATTTCTCTCTGTGCAATTTCAGTCTTGCAACTAGACCCTGTAACTCAAGTTTGCACTGTTTGCAATTAGCTCTCCATCCTTTCCCAGATTTTGAGGGGATTCTTTCAGAGTACTGTCACACTGGATCACTTATTCTACCAGGTACATTAAGTCTCGTGGTCAATGACATCTCTACTGTCTGACAATTGGGCTACTACTGAGTGGTTAAGAGCAAACTACTACACACTGCCTCAGTCAGGACATGACCTAAACATCAGGTTCGAGAGAGTGATAGTGCAACACTGGCCAGTGGCTGTTTGGCTGCAGAGTCAGTCCTAGGAGAGGTTCAAACATGTTGTAACCTGGTTAGATAAGATGATGTAATATGATGCAAGAATACTCAAACATGCATTTTAAACTAATGTACAGTATAAAGAATGTAAGGGTGTATACTCATATATTTATAATCATTTTCTAAAAATTAAAAAAATCCGATTTAAATAAAAATCCGATTTTTAAATATTATTTTAATAAAAAATCAACAACCCTGATATATATATATATATATATATATATATATATATATATATATATATATATATATATATATATATATATATATATATATAAATATATATTAGGGTTATAACAGTTTTACAACCATATGTTGCTGTACCTCAAGTCGATGAACTTTTGCTTAAAAACAAAGAAAGAAGCCCTTATTTCTTTCAGTTTTAAATAAAGGTCAACCCGAAAAAAAAAAAAATGAATTTTGCAAGTATATACTTACATGTATAATACAAAAAAAAAAAGAGCATATACAAATGCATTAATGCTTAAAATCATTTTTTATTACCTAGAATAAATCTAAGTTGCAGTTTGGCTTTGTTTCTGCAGACAGCATAAAGTTCATGCATCACTTTGATTGCACATTCTGCACATTGATTACTTCTTGGTATCTTGAGTAAGGATGGCTCCTGCTTCCAGTGATTCTGCAATGAGTTTAGTGTTTTTTTTATTTTTTTGGTAAGGTTTCAATATTTCTGACAAGTTCTTGACGTCATTTTCATTGTACATTTAATTAGTAAACCAGTACTCTGCCCGTTCATTCCAAATGAATCTGCATATCTTCTCCAGAGTCTTCCTCGTTGTAGGTACAGTATGTCAGGACTCTAAAATATCTTTATACATAATAGCTAGCAACAAACATATATAGTCTCGAGGTTAAGTCAATGTCAAACCTAGGGGCCAAAAGGAAATGACGTTAGCACCTCTCCAGAATGTCTCATACCAGCACAATCGCCCACAAACAGCTCCTCGTGACCATACACACACACACACACACACACACACACACACACACACACACACAGGCTTCTAGAACATTTCAACAACAGTATAGCACACGCGACACGGCCCCTGCTAAACGAGAATGTAGGAATCAGACTTGAAAAAAGGGGCAAGCCATACAACCGACAGGTAGTGGAGAGAAGGAGGCTAGCAACAGGGGCGAGAGTGTGGCAGAGAGACAATAGAGCGAGACAGGGAGGTAGCTAGCGGGACTCTATACTTCACTTGTGTGTGGGAGACTTTGTTAATATTTCCAAGACAAATAAAAATAGTCCCATACTAATCTTTACCTCTCCTGTCATTACATGACAAAAGGGAACGAAGATTATCTGCTTACCAAACTACTCACGTATAACAACCGCTCGTCCACGAGTCTAATATATGTATAACTGATCTACAAAAATTCACTACAAGAACCTTACAAAGTTTCTGTAAGATATGGCGGCAGCGAACGTGCGAACCTCGTCTACGAATCTACAGTGAATTTCTACAAAAGCAGGCGAGACTCTAACCAAGATTAGCACTCATTTTCATCAATCCACATTCCATCGAAATGTGAAGACAATGTTTCCAACTGTAACTTTTCACTCATTTCCTCCTTCATTGTAGCAGCCCCTCTGTATATTGACTAGTATATTGTTGCTTGACTTGGAGCTGGAATGTGAGTACCATCATGTGACAACTGTTTGCATATTTTAGCAGCTTTATTTGTCGATACTCCAGCGGATGACACCAAGTTAGTTGCAACTTTACTTGTGTTGTGTTTTCTGGTGGGTGGATGATTAGTCTCAACTTCATCCTTATATTCGCCGTCATCAGATTCAGTGCAACTACCACTAGATGAAAGATTGTAAGATGTAGATGGTACTATAGATTCATCACTCAGTTTTCGTCTTTTTGAAGGGTGAATGGTTTCATTACTTTCAACTTGACCTGTTGAGTCTCCCACTTCTACTTTGCTTTACACTTGTAGGCGGTAGAACTGTATATCTTCAGTGGATAACCACAGACAGTTTACTTTTGTGATATCAAAAAGTATATTTAGGGCATCATATTTTCACCTCTTGACACATTCATCGTAAGATTTTAGCACCTTGTAAAGCTTTGCTTGTACTGTTTGATCTGACACGTGGAAATTTGGGGGTGACCTTTTTAAAAAATGAGAGGACTATGTTTTTTTGTCTTTGTTTTTAAACAAAAGTTCATCAGTTTATGATACAGGCTACCTTTTATTTGAGAGAGAAAAAAAACTAAAAGTTATAACCCTAATATATACAGTAAATATACCGGTATATATATATATATATATATATATATATATATATATATATTATATATATATATATATATATATATATATATATATATATCCATCCATCATCCAATCCTACATTGCCCCATGAGGAGCGTAAGGGCCCGGGGCTAGGCAGTTGGTCCCGACATTTAAGATGAGAGTGACCAGCCTCACTCATCCCTGAGTGGCATTACAGGAGCAATCAACCCCAACCATCCCTTGGATATAAACCTTCACCAGCTCAATCCGATTGGAGTGCAATAATTACCCACTAAACCACAAGGTGCCAAAATTTGGTTATATGGTTACCACCCAGCGTAGTAAATGGTTTCCTGGTGCACAGGAAACCATTTGGCTTGTCACTCAGTGTAGAGTCACCCACAGGCTGAAGGAAGTGGAAAGAATGAAGGAAAGAAAGACAGAAGATGGAGTGTAAAGTCACCCGTAGGCAGAAGGACAAGGAAAGAATGAAGGAAAGAAAGATAGAAGAGAATATATATATGACTATGAAAAATTCTTTGACAATCTTTAAGTTTGAACATCCTATCAGTATAAATTTTCTCGGAAATCTCTATTCTAGCTGATTTCAATGTTCACCCCCATCTTGGGCTCTCCTCTCTTTTCACTGATTTACCTGATGAACAAGCCTATATCTTTTCTATCCTTACTGAAATAGAGCAGCTTGTACAGCATCCTACCCAACTAGTCCTTTGAGAGAGTTCCAACATACCTGACCTCTTCCTTACAACTAGTCCTTATGCTTATGCTATCAATCTTATCTCTCCATTGGGCTCCTCCGTTCACAACCTTATCACCTTAACCTGTCCTGTTGCTCCAGTAAAGCCAGAGGACCCTCCTAAGAAGCGGCAGCTGTGGCACTTTGGACTTGCTGATTGAGAGGCCCTCAGCTAGTACTTGTTTGATTTTCCTTGGAATGATTATTGCTTCCAAGGGCGAGAGTCATCTGACTGTGCCTTGTGCATTATGGAGGTTATTCTCTTGGACACGTAAGCACACATTCCATTCTCATATCCTGTGAATAATGCTAAAAAAAAAAAAAAAAAAAAAAAACTTGGTTTGATCATGCTTGTACTAATGCTATCCCAAACAAGGAGGTCTACAGAACGTACCGGAGCCACCCCACCCCTGAATCTCATGCTAAATCTGCCCTGAATCATGCTAAGTCTGTTCGTTGCTCTGCTAAATTTTGTTTCATATGTACCAGTTGCTATAAACTATCTGACTCAAAAGCTTCATCCTCCTTCTGGCGCCTTGCTAAATTTCTTTCTATCAACTTTACCTCATCATCCTTCCCTCCTCTTTTCCATTCTGATGGCTCTGTAGTGTTTCTTCTACTGATAAAGCAGAACTCTTCGCTCAGACTTTCTCCTCCAATTCCACCTTAGACGATTCCGGGTGCTGTTCCTCCATCACTTCCCCCCTCAGACATTCTCATGGCTTACATTAGAATTTCTTCAATTGACGTATTTTCTGTCATTCCTGGCTTCAATTCTAACAAGGCATTTGGGTAGGATGGGGTCCCACTTGTTGTTCTAAAGAACTGTGCTTCTGTGCTTACACCCTGCCTAGGTAAACTCTTTCGCCTTACTCTGTCAACTTTTAACTTTCCTTTTTGGTGTAAGTTTGCTTTCATTCAGCCTGTCCCAAAGAAGGGAGACCATCCTCACCCTCCGGCTATCGCCAGATTGCTTTAACATCCTCTATTTCGAAAGTTTTTGAAATTTTCTCTAAAAATTAAGGCACCTTTTCTGTCACAACCTTCTTTCTGATCGTCAGTATGGGTTCCACCAGGGACGCTTTGCCGGTGATCTTCTCACCTACTTTTCAAACTTCTGGCCATCTTCATTTCGGGACTCTGGAAAAATCTTTGTCATTGCACTTCACATCTCAAAGGCTTTCTATTGAGGCTGGCATGAATCCTAAATATCCAAACTGCCATCTTATGTTTTCCATCCTTCCATCTGTGCCTTCATCTCTTGCTTCTTTTCTGGACGTTCCATAGGTTTTGTTGTAGACAGTCACCGTTCTTCTCCTAGAGCTGTCAGTAGTGGTGTTTGTCAGGGCTCTGTCCCATCACCAACTTTCCTCCTTCTATTCATTACCGACCTTCTAAGCTATACACCTAATCCTATCCACTCATATGCTGATGACTCCACCCTTCACCTTTCTTTTCGCTTCCCATCTTGTCCATCTCATAAGTTACTGCAACAAACAGGGATGAGGTTGTGTCACATCTAATGTCTGGCTTGGCTCATATCCCTTATTGGAGTAAAAGTATTTTTTTTTTTGTATGCGTGAAAAACTCAGTTCTTACATCTTTCAACCCGACAAAATCTTCTGCAAAAGTATCCTCTAATTTTTATCACTATCCAACTCAATCGTGCATCGTCTTTGAATACAGCTGGGGTTTAATTCTCTAGGGATTTGTCTTCGAAAGATCCTATTGCCTTTCTTGTAAAATCTGATTCTAAGAGATTAGGTGTGCTAATCCAACTCCGTGCCTTCTCTGTCCCTGCAATGTTGTTAACTTTAAAAACGGGTTTTATTCGCCCCTGGGTAGAGTATAACTTTCACCTGTGGGGAGGATCCCAATATACAGTTCTTTTCGACAAGGTGAAGTCGAAGGAGTTTCGACTCATCAGCTCTCCGCCTCTTACTGATTCCCTTCAGTCTCTGCCTTATCGCCGTACTGTTGCATCTTTTCTCTTTTCCGCTCCTACTTCAATGGTTACTGCTCCTCTGAACTCTGCTTGCATCCCTTCACCGCTACTAGCAATTAACTCACATCCCCTTTCTGTCGAACTCTCTAATGCAAGAGTTAACTGTTAATCCCAGTCGTTCATGTATGTAACAGGTCAACTCTGGAACTGGCTCCCTCTGTTTGTATTTCTTAAAGCCTTTCAAAAGTAGTGTGTCCAGGCATCTCGAAATGAACGGATATTGAATTTGCTCCTTGTTATCTTGTTTTTGTTTTTTCTTGGAATAATGTTGCCCGCTCCTGGCCTTTGGTTCCTTCTTCCTTATATATATATATATATATATATATATATATATATATATATATGGCCATACCACGTTGAGTACACCGCTTCCCGTCCGATCAGCGAAGTTAAGCAACGTTGGGTCTGGTTAGTACTTGGATGGGTGACCGCCTGGGAACACCAGATGCTGTTGGCATCCCTACGTGTCATGTGGGGTTGGTGGAGGATTAGTGCCCCTCCCTGTAAAACAATTAACTCTAAGCCCTTGGCCACCCTGTCTGGAATACATGGCGTCTGGCAATGAATGAATGATGAATGAATATATATATATATATATATATATATATATATATATAATATTCCTCTAGTCTGTATGCCGTTTATGTCATTGTGTGAGTGCAGGGTAGGGAAATAATCTCGTTGCCACATCTTCTAAAAACTATTCACATTCTGAAAGAGTTATCAAAGACTCCATTTTTTTTTTTTTTTTTACGTGTCCGACCCTGGGTAAAGGCTTCAAGGCCTATTTCTTGGGGGCGGTGACCTATCCCAAAGCCCAGTAGTCCTCCTATACCTCCACATGTCACTACTTCGGCGCTAACACCCACCATCCATATTGAATGCATGCTAGGGCTGTCTCATACAGGACTGGTGCACTGGTACTAGCGGGGGTATTTTTACGATATGTCTGCGGGTCATCTGGTAGATCAGGAAAGACTGCTTTTAGGAAATTCAAATCCTTAAACTGTTCCCTGCCCCAGTCGGGATTCGATCCTGGGTCCGTTAGGACAGCAGGCAGCCTCTCTACCGATTCAGCCACCGCCTTCCCCTTTAGGGCTTTTGAAGTCGCTGGGAGTAAAAAGGCTATAAAGGAAGGCAAAAAGCAACAGATCTGTTGGTCCTTTCGTAGCTATTTGGTATAAAGAAAGCTTAAACTAACAAAACTCTTCTATCAGCTAAAGGCAAGGATATAAAAGCTTATGCAGGCTGGAAAAAGGGAAAAAGACTACCGTGCAGCATTGAGAAGCTGACAAGGAAATTTAACAGGAAAAAGGGGAGGGAAATCTAATTCTGCGTTATACCTGAGAAGGAAATAAACATTAATTCAGCAATACTTGTTGATGTTCTCTATCGTATCATCTAGGCTTTGAAAGTTACACACACACACACACACACACACACACACACACACACACATAAATGCATATATATATATATAGATAGATAGATAGATAGATAGATATAGATAGATATACAGAAGGGTGGATATGGAAGATGTGCAGACTGGCCGGTGAGGAAGATAGGCTCCCGGAGGACTGGAAGTCAGGTGTTATTATTCCCCAGTACAAAGGAAAGGGAGGAAAAAGAGTGCGTGGTAATATTAGGGGCATTTGTCATCCTAGTGTGTCACGAATCAATTCGCGACATTTCCGTTTTGTGAGAAGCCACGAACTATTAGTGGAAAACTCACTGTGTATCGCTCAGCTAACCGTTTCTCCCTCCCTTTCGGAGTATACTTTTCAAAACATTCGTCACTTTCAAAAGTGACCGATTTAATGCACGTCACTAAGTGCGCTACTGAGCGATACAATTGTTTCTTTATCGTTCACCTCTGCTTCCCTCAACCGTTAGCCACGCCTTGCGTCCTGCCCATACAATGTATTTGAATTCAGTCCAGTTGTTGCTGCGACGGAGAGAGGTCCTGTGCGAGCAGTGTGAGGTCAGCTAGTACCCAAACTCCACAGTTCTTCAGTACTTCCATCCTAGTTCAGCTTGGGTGATACGCAGCATTCATCGACTATAGTATTTCCTTCTTGTATTTCCCTAGTTATAAGAGTTTAATTAAGGTGTTTTTCCTAGGCGTATTTAGCTTTTGTGCGAATGAGTGAGTGCGTCTCATTTAATTGATTTGAATTGTAACGTTAAATTTATTTTTTGTAATTAATAAATTTAACAGTTCTTTTCCTTGAGCTTAAAGTAAAATCTTGTTTCATTTCTCCATTATTAAGCTTATTTCCCATATAGCTCCTAGCTTGCATAAACGTTTTGCTTTCATAACTGGTACTTAGACCAGTCTTGTTGTATTAACTTAAAATCCGTTGTGCCATAGGAGTTAAGCATCAGCAAGGACCTGATTATTGTTATTAGTATTAGTTATTTATTGTCAAGGGTGCAGTAACTTTCTCCAGAGGCTAACAGTACAGTAATTCAGCAATTGTGAGTAATTAGTCTCTGCTGTGTACTGTGGAGAAAGTTTATAAATTCTCGTTCTCAGAGAGTCGTGCGAAGAAGCAGCGTAATCATTGCTTGATGTAGCAAGACAATCATTGTCTCTGCTCTTCAATATTATTGAATATTATTATCAATTTAAATAACATTTAAAGCATATATTTTAAAATTACCGTGATATTATAAAAACCCCTGACAATTGGCGACCTCATTCCAGGATATTAACTCCTAGCTCTAAAGCTATTCACGAGATAGTGCTCACTCATTCATATTTAGGTATTTATCATTAAAGTTTATAGGCACAAGCTTACTGGTGTTTACCCTTAATTTAGCAAGTGAATTTTGCTTTATTAATCAATAGAGTACTTAACTCTAGTTTATTCTTGGTAACGCCACACGATTTTATTCGCTCCTGGGAAGTCGCCGTACCCATTGTGTTTATTATTGAGCCTTCCCAGTCATTTACATTTTTTATTTATTCTTTGCCAGTTAACTGGATAAGACTGGTCACCACTAGCTTGTGTCTGTACTCTTTACTTGTGTTTATTAGTATTCGTCGCTAAGCAGTCAGTACTCAATTTCGGTTTTGCTTAATAAATTAGCGCCATGGCTACTACTGTATTTTTACAGGAAGCCAAAGAAATGGGTCTTTCGGACCCAACCGAAATTAAAGAGTATATACTCTCACGGCATAATCAGGAGCAGCAGCGCGAGAATGATGCCCGTGAAGAGCATAAGATTCAGCGCGAATGCGAGCGAGAACAGCGCGAATACGAGCGAGAACAGCCTGAGGAACGTGAAAGAGAGCGTGCTTATGAACAAGAGCAGCGTGAGAAAGAGCGCGAATACGAGCGGGAACAACGGGAATACGAGCGGGAACAACGAGAACACGAACGTGCCGAGCGAGAAGCACGAGAAAAACATGAACTTGAAGTGCTGAAGCTCAAGCGAGATTCCTTGGCTTCAGACACGTCTGCTGCAGTTGGTCCAAGCTCCACGAGCTTTCTCCCTGCACATGTCCTGGCGACCCCACGCATCAAGCTTCCTTCATACAAGGAAAGCGAGCGAATCGAGCCGTACATAGCTCGTTTTGAGGACATGGCAGACATGTATCAACTGGATGAGGCAGCTAAGCGGCTTCAGTTTCTTAGTTTATTTGAGGGCCCCGCCCTCGATATTCTCCACAGAATTCGTGGAGACAATCTCACATATAAGATGATGAAAGCTGCACTCATTAAGGCGTATGGTCTCACAGTAGACGACGCCAAAGTTCAGTTCATGCGAGCTCGTCTCCAAGACAAGGAGACAGCTGTTCAGTTCCTTGATCGTCTCACAGCTTACTTAAATGAGTGGATGGAGAAAGATGAAACTCCTTCAACGCGTGAGGGGATAATTGACCTTATGCTGCGTACACAGCTAGAGAGGTCGTGGCCTGCTGAGCTCATAGTACAGCTTAAGATCTGCCAGGTGAAAGATGCCAGCCAAATGGCAGAGAAGGCTGACGCATTCTTTACTGCATACCGGTATCAAGCTCGTAAGCAAAACACCTGGAGTAGAAAAGATACTGCCAAGTCTGGGAAGCCGTCTCAGACTGAATCCCAGCACCAAGGCCGTTCTCAGAGTAATGGTCAAGGTCCAAGCAAACCACAGAAGGACCAGGGGCAGAACACTCAGAAACCTGAGTGGAAGCGGTACAACAAGCACCCCAACCAGCAGCAGTTTCCCAAGCATCAGCAGCAATACAAGGACAAGCCACATAACCCTCAGTCAGGTCAATTAGTGTATCGGAGGCAGGAGGCAAATGCAGCCTTCATTCCACAAGTACCCGGTGGTGCCATCTCTACCAGTACAGGTACTTCCCAACACTTCACAAGTCCCCCTCCGACCATGAACTCTCCTCAGGCACCTAGTTCCCAGGGCGCCACGTTTGCTGCATCGGTTGTTCCGCAGTCTCATGAATGACTGGCTGCTACCTCCTCAGACCCTTCCACCAGCAACACTGCCTTTCTTGTTCAGCCAGGGTCTGTGGGAGGTGTTTCTGTAAATGTCCTGAGGGACAATGGTTCCTCAGGTTGCTCTGTTAAGCAGAGTTTAGTTCGGCCTGATGAGTATACAGGTCGACAGATCCAAGTTAGACTTATTGATGGATCAGTGAGATTGTTCCCTGAGGCACGTATCCAGGTGGCGTCTCCATTTTTCACTGGCTTGAGAGCTGCAGTTGTCATGCCAGAACCTTTATTTGACCTCATCTTAGGCAACATACCTGGCATCAAAAATAGTTGTGCCGTAGTTGTTGCTACTCAGACTTCGGCTGCTGCAATAACACGAGCCATGGCCAAGGCTCCAGATCGCGTCACTCCATTGACCGTCGCAACGCCGCAAGATCTGATTCGTAGTCAAGATGTTGTCCAAGAGCAACAGACTGACTCGACACTTGCCTCAGTGCGCAAGAAGCTGGAGGGTAAAGTGACCAAGTATTCACGGGGAGGACAAGCCAGGTTCCTTCGTAAGCGAGGACGGCTGTACCGTGAGTCACAGACACCCCAGGGTGAGGTTCGACTGCAGTTTGTCGTTCCTGCAAAGTATCGCCGAGCAGTGTTTGAATTAGGTCACTGTTCAGCGATGGGGGGTCATATGGGTCAAAAGAAGACCTCTGACCGCATCCATGCTGACTTTTTCTGGCCAGGAATGGGACGGGAAATAACGAGGCTCGTACGTTCTTGTGATGTGTGTCAGCGTACCACTGACCGGGGACGTGTCCGTCCTGCGCCATTGAAGCCAATGCCCATAATCTCTGAACCGTTCGAGAGAGTAGCAGTTGACATAGTTGGGCCAATCTCTCCTAGGGCTAGTGATGGATCAAAGTATATCCTCACTATAGTTGATTTCAGCACACGGTGGCCTGAAGCCGTGGCCCTTAAGAATATAGAGGCCGTCACTGTTGCTGAGGCATTAATTGAAGTGTTCTGTCGTGTAGGTATCCCTAAGGAGGTCTTGAGCGACCGGGGTTCGCAGTTCACTTCGGCAATGATGAACGAAACGTTCAGGTTGCTGTCCATCCGAGGCTTACGAACTACGCCGTATCATCCCATGTGTAACGGGTTGTGTGAGAGGTTCAATGGAACTCTCAAGATGTTGAGGCGCATGACCGCCGAACAACCAAAGGAATGGCCGCGGTTCATCGCTCCTCTTCTATTTGCTTATCGAGAAGCCCCACAGCATTCATTGAAATTCTCACCCTTTGAACTGGTGTATGGGAGGTCGGTCCGGGGCCCACTTCAAGTCCTTCGTGAGTTATGGGACGATGAAGAACCCGACCCTGAAGTCAAGATCACCTACACCTATGTCCTTGATTTGGCTGACCGCCTCCAGTCGACGTGCGAGTTAGCTAAGGAAGAACTGATCAAGGCGCGTGAAGTTCAAAAGGCTTATTATGATAAGAAGGCAAAGCTTCGGAAGTTTAGTCCAGGCGATAAATGCTTGGTATTACTCCCCACTGCCCAGAACAAGTTGTTGGCACAGTGGAAGGGTCCATTCGATGTAATAGAGCGCATTTCAGACCTCAACTACATAATACAGATGGGGAATCTTCGTAAAAGGTTCCACATTAACATGTTGAAGGCTTATCATGAGTCAGACCCCGAGGAGACTGGCCTACGAGTAGCTGATGATAGTGACCAGCCACTGGAAGAAACCGGGGCAGCTGCGGTGATCCCAGCTGATGACTATGATGACGAGCCCTTAACCGCTCAGTCCCATCAGGAAGAGACTGTCGGAGATGTTTCACTTAACCCTGACTTAGCAGTAGGGGACCAGAATGCCTTATGGTCACTGCTCTGTCAGTATGCTGATGTCTTCTCAGACCAACCTGGACTTGCAAAGGTTGCGTGTCATAAAATTGAGTTGACCAGCAATGTTCCTATAAAGGTTAAGCCATATCCGATTCCCATGCGACTACTGGGTGCAGTAGATAAGGAAATTGCTGACATGGAGACTGCAGGCATTATTGAAAAGTCCTCATCTCCTTACTGTAGTCCGATGGTAGTAGTCCGCAAGAAAGATGGTGGAGTCAGGATTTGTGGCGACTATAGAAGGCTCAATGCAATCACCAAAGTGGATGCTGAGCCAATGGGTGACCATATTGCCATCTTCTCTAAGCTGGCAGGGTCACGATATTTCACGAAGCTCGACCTAGCGAAGGGATTTTTCCAGATTCCCCTTCATCCTGAGAGTCGTCAGTTCACTGCTTTTGCTACTCCTAGGGGGTTGTACCAGTATAAAGTCCTCCCATTTGGACTTACCAATTCCCCAGCAGTATTCAATCGTGCCATGAGACAAGTGCTCCATGGTATTGTAGGAGTAGAGATGTTCGTTGACGATGTCCTCGTTCATTCCGCCACATTGGAGGAGCACCTCAGACTCTTGGAAATTGTCTTCAGTAGACTCCAGAGTTTCAACATGACTGTGAAGCCTAGCAAATGCAAGATTGCTCACGGTGAGGTGGAGTTCCTCGGTCATATTGTTGGCAACAATCACTGCAGGTGTCAGGGTGACAAGATCAGGAAGGTTAAAGAAGCCCCGAGACCCGTGACCAAGAAACAGGTTAGGGCATTTCTTGGCCTAGTGGGATATTATAGGAGTTTTATTCCCAACTTTGCTCTCATTGCCCAACCGTTGTACGAAGTGCTACGGAAATATGCTCCAAACACCATTGAATGGGGAGAAGCACAAGAGAGATCTTTTGCCACCCTCAAGAATATGTTGTGCAAGGAGCCCATTTTGCAGTTGCCTGATTCCAGCAAACCTTTCATACTGCGCACTGATGCTTCACAAGATGGAGTAGGTGCTGTATTGATGCAGGAATCGGAAGGTGGAATCTTCCCAGTGGCATACCACAGCCGTAGGCTAAAACCCGCCGAGAGGAATTACAGTACTGTTGAGAAGGAACTCTTGGCTGTGGTTGATGGTGTTAAAAAATATTATTATTATTTATTTGGGGCATCATTTGTTCTGGAAACTGACCATATGCCACTCACTAGTCTTAGCACGACCAAGACGGCTAATGCAAGATTGACACGCTGGACACTGTATTTACAGCAGTTTAACCTTGTTGTGAGATACATCAAGGGAAGTGATAACGTAGGTGCAGACCTGATGTCTCGCCTACTAACTGCTGACTAACATGGGCAGTTGTTGTATGCTGGGTTCCATGATAGGCATCCTCAGAGATTTGAGTAATCCAAGGACTAGCCTGGTTCCCAGTCAAAAGTGTAGACCTGACGTCTCACTTGTTGGCCCACAGGACACAGTATGTCCAGGGCCTGTACATACACGTGTACTGTAGGTTAAGGGGGAAGAGAGAACTCCGCAGAGGTGACTTGAGGCTATGGAAGACCCAAGTTTGCACAAGGATTCTCAGCTCCCCGATACTAATATAAGTACTGTAGGTTAAGGGGGAAGTTCGAGAGAGAACCCCGCAGAGGCGACTTGAGGCTATGGAAGACCCAAGTTTGCACAAGGATTCTCAGCTTTCCGATACTAATATAAGTATTGTAGGTTAAGGGGGAAGTTCGAGAGAGAACTCCGCAGAGGCGACTTGAGGCTATAGAAGACCCAAGTTTGCACAAGGATTCTTAGCTTCCCGGTACTAATATAAGTATTGTAGGTTAAGGGGGAAGTTCGAGAGAGAACTCCGCAGAGGCGACTTGAGGCTATGGAAGACCCAAGTTTGCACAAGGATTCTCAGCTTCCCGGTACTAATATAAGTATTGTACTGTAGGTTAAGGGGGAAGTTCGAGAGAGAACTCCGCAGAGGCGACTTGAGGCTATGGAAGACCCAAGTTTGCACAAGGATTCTCAGCTTCCCGGTACTAATATAAGTATTGTACTGTAGGTTAAGGGGGAAGTGAGAACTCTGCAGAGGCGACTTGAGGCTATGGAAGACCCAAGTTTGCACAAGGATTCTCAGCTTCCCGATATTAATATAAGTACTGTAGGTTAAGGCACAGGTTGAGGACCCGTGTGCAGTTCGAGGCTATGGAAGACCCGAGTTTGCACAAGGATTCTCAACTTGCCGACCATAATTGTGTGCTATAATTAATGGCGACCTCGAATGTACGTCGTAGCACTGACTGCTAGGCAGAGAGTAATTGTAACATAATAAAATTTTGTCTCATTGACACTTTTGATGCTCCACCTCAATTGGTTTTGCAGGTTCAGCAATGGGTGTAGCAGTTTTGCTGTGCGGGCCAGCTGATCGTCTGCCGCACGCTGCCGCCTCTTCTCCTCTGCCTTCGTCGTCGCCATGTTATTATTTACTATGTCATTTTACACATAGGTACAGTTACACTACAGCTGTCACACCTACACCGTGTATTACATACACCACGCTACACAACAATTAGTTGTCAGTGTATATGTAGCGAATTTTCGCTCAGTTTGACCTGAGTACAGGATTTTCACCGTCGTCACGGAGTTTTTCCCTCAAGCTTGCTTCTATTAACGTAAATACGAGGTTTTTTCGCTCACTGACGACTGCGACTTTCTCCTGTAGCAGGATAGCACACACACCACAGTGTGAATCTTGTGCGAATGACTTAGGATGTATACATATATATATATATCCACAAATTTTTTCCCATATGGAAAAAATTTAATTTTGTAGGGGCGTAATGTCACGAATCAATTCGCGACATTTCCGTTTTGTGAGAAGCCACGAACTATTAGTGGAAAACTCACTGTGTATCGCTCAGCTAACCGTTTCTCCCTCCCTTTCGGAGTATACTTTTCAAAACATTCGTCACTTTCAAAAGTGACCGATTTAATGCACGTCACTAAGTGCGCTACTGAGCGATACAATTGTTTCTTTATCGTTCGCCTCTGCTTCCCTCAACCGTTAGCCACGCCTTGCGTCCTGCCCATACAATGTATTTGAATTCAGTCCAGTTGTTGCTGCGACGGAGAGAGGTCCTGTGCGAGCAGTGTGAGGTCAGCTAGTACCCAAACTCCACAGTTCTTCAGTACTTCCATCCTAGTTCAGCTTGGGTGATACGCAGCATTCATCGACTATAGTATTTCCTTCTTGTATTTCCCTAGTTATAAGAGTTTAATTAAGGTGTTTTTCCTAGGCGTAAGTATTTAGCTTTTGTGCGAGTGAGTGAGTGCGTCTCATTTAATTGATTTGAATTGTAACGTTAAATTTATTTTTTGTAATTAATAAATTTAACAGTTCTTTTCCTTGAGCTTAAAGTAAAATCTTGTTTCATTTCTCCATTATTAAGCTTATTTCCCATATAGCTCCTAGCTTGCATAAACGTTTTGCTTTCATAACTGGTACTTAGACCAGTCTTGTTGTATTAACTTAAAATCCGTTGTGCCATAGGAGTTAAGCATCAGCAAGGACCTGATTATTGTTATTAGTATTAGTTATTTATTGTCAAGGGTGAAGTAACTTTCTCCAGAGGCTAACAGTACAGTAATTCAGCAATTGTGAGTAATTAGTCTCTGCTGTGTACTGTGGAGAAAGTTTATAAATTCTCGTTCTCAGAGAGTCGTGCGAAGAAGCAGCGTAATCATTGCTTGATGTAGCAAGACACTCATTGTCTCTGCTCTTCAATATTATTGAATATTATTATCAATTTAAATAACATTTAAAGCATATATTTTAAAATTACCGTGATATTATAAAAACCCCTGACATAGTGTAATAGGCAAAGTTTATGGTAGGATACTTACTGACAGTTTCGCAAATAACGGAGGAAATGGAGAAGAACTGGGAGTTTTCAGGAAGAAAAGAGGTTGTGTAGATGAGATATTCATCCTTAGGTCTTCAGTGAAAAAGTTTCTAGAAAAGGAAAAAGAGTTGTATGGAACCTTCATGGATGTGGAGAAAGCATATGGCAGAATGGATAGACAAGAAACGTGAAAAATATTAAGAATATATCGAGTAAATGGGAAGTTGTGGAATGCCGTGAAGAGTATGTACGATGGTACTAAGGCTACAGTGTGTGTGGATAATGAACTAAATGACTTTTTCTATCTGAATGTTGGACTGAAACAAGGCTGCATCGTCTCCATTGTGTTTCAATCTGTGTATGGATGAGCTTATAAAAGAGATACAAGGTAGAGCAGTGGATGTTGGAGTGGCTTTAATGAGAAAGGGCAGCGTTTGGAAACTTACCGTATTTTTTTTTGCATATGATACTGCATTATTAAGTGAAAACGAAGGGGAACTGCAAGGCTTGGTGAAACAGCTCGTGTGAGTAAGGATGGGAATTTGGAGGATGAATTGCTTGAAAAGATGCAACATGGATGAAGTGTTGCTGGTTCTTTAAAAACAGTGATAAGAAATAAGGAAGTGAGCATGGAAGTAAAAAAGTCGCTGCATTATAATATTGTGATACCAACTCTAACGTATGGAAAATCATCTTAGACCTTCTTGGAAGGACACAAGTCAAGAGTGAGAGCAGTGAAAATGAGTTATTTGAGAGGAGCATGTGGAGTTACATGGAGAGACAGACTGACAAATAAGGAAGTGAAAGTTTGTCGTGGCGTAGATGTGGATGTGATGGAAAGTGTTTTGAGAAATACACTGAGGTGGTTTGGCCATGTGGAGAGGATGGAGAGCGAGAGACTAACGAGGAGAGCGCATGTGAGTGAAGTGGATGGTAGGGGCAGGGAGGGGGAAGCCGAGGATGAGATGGAGGGATGGAGTGGAGAGGTATATGAGAGAAGAGGATGTGAGCTGGGAGCAGGGCAGTGAAATGGCGGAAGACATGGCGACATGGAGGCGATTTGTTTGTAGCTACCACTTATGGAATTAAGGCGTCTGGTAATATATATAGATAGATAGAGAGAGAGAGAGAGAGAGAGAGAGAGAGAGATATATATATATACTGTATATATATATATATATATATATATATATATATATATATATATATATACTGTATATATATATATATATATATATATATATATATATATATATATATATATATATATATATATATATATATATATATATATATATATATATATATATATATATATATATATATATATATATATATATATATATATATATATATATATATATATATATATATATATATATATATATATATATATATATATATATATATATATATATATATATATATACCTGTATGTGTGTGTGTGTGTATACACATATATTCGAAGAGCTGAAGAATTTTACAAGGAACTGCATGCATCACAGACAATAGTACCGATGGCTAGCTTTCAGTTGACACAAGAGAAATACCAGAAGTAACACCAGACGAAGTATACTGTACATTTCTCATAAAAGTATGAAAAGAGGGAAGGCCCCTGGAGAAAATGGGATATTAGCAGATTTACTGTCGGATGCAGGAGCAGAAATTAAAAACAGCTAATACTTATTTACTTAATATAAAAGGAGAAAGAAAGTTCCCCAAACATGGTGTAATGCAATAGTATTTTGCTTTGAAAAAAGGTGACGCAAAAGATCTTAGTAACTATCAACATATTAGCTTATTACCAGTTATTTACCAAGGCTTCACTAAAGTCCTTGAGAACAAATTAGCAACAAATCTGGAAGAAAACTAACCTCGTGAGCAGGCAAGATTGTGAAGTTGGTATTCGATTACTGATTATCTCCACATAATGTAACAGCTAATCAAGAAATCTGCAGGATATAAATTTTTTTTTCTTTTTTATGTGTCCGACTCTGGGCAAAGGCTTCAGGGCCTATATCTCGGGGGCAGTAGCCTATCCCAAGGCCCAGTAGTCCTCCTACACCTCCACATGTCACCACTTCGGCGCTAACACCCACCGTCCATATTGAATACATGCTAGGGCTGTCTCATACAGGACTGGTGTATTGGTATTAGTGGGGGTATTTTTATGACATGTCGGCGGGTCATCTGGTAGATCAGGAAAGTCTGCTTTTAATGAAATTCAAATCCTTAAACTGTTTCCTGCCCCAGCCGGGATTCGAACCTGGGTCCATCAGGACTGCAGGCCGCCTCTCTACCGATTCAGCCACAGCCTCCCCAAATAAACCATTGTGCTTAAGTTTTGTCGATTACGAAAATGCTTTCGGCTCAGTGGAGCACTTAGCAATCATAGATTCATTGTGGAAAAAAGGAGTTAATGAGAACATTGTAAAATTGCTCGCAAACATATTTTCAGAGGGACTACAGTTACGTTATAGAACGACTCATTAAAAAAAAATGAAATTGAGAAGGACGTGCGTCAGGGAGAAACAATTTCACCAGAATTACTTACGGCATGCCTTGAAAGTATTTTCAGAAAGTTCGAGTAGGAGAACGAAAGAGTAAACATAGATGAAGAGAACTAAAACATTTAAGATTTACAGATGACACTGTCATGATCTTAGAACAGCAGAAACATTGCAAGAAATGTAAAATAACTTAAACAGAGAAAGTCTCAGATTAGGGTTAAAGATGACCTGGATTAGAGCTATTGTTTAATCCTAATACACAAAAGAGCGTCATCAAAATAAATGAAGAAATTCTTGAAGAAGTTGAGGAGCACAGTTACTTGGGGTAAATACTAAAACTAACGAAAAATCATACTAACAGGATAAAAAGACGCATTAAATCTGGATGAAAACCTATCATTAAACATAGAGATGCCATGAAAGCTTGCCGGTATGTTAGAAGCAAAAAGTACGTGACGAATGTATTCCAGCTATGGCGTAGGTTTGAGACCTGGAAACTGACAAAAACGATGGAAATCCAACTAATTCGTTTTCTAACAGCAATTGAAGAGTCAATATTGGGAATATCTTTGAGAGACAGGAAGAGGTCAACTTAGGTGAGAGAGCAGACTAAAGTCAAAGACATCATAAAAATTACAAAAGGACAAAAATGGAGGTGGGTTGTCATGTAGCAAAAAGATGGGATAACTGATATAGCAAGCGGCTGACTGACTGGACTCCAAGGTATTGCAAGTGTAGTAGAAAAAGACCACGTAGAAGGTGGAGAGATGAACTACAGAAGTTTGAAGACAAAATCTGGCAGAAATCGGCTCAGTGAAGTAATTCGTGGAGAAGGTTGGGGAAGTCTTTTCTTCAGCAGTGTACTTGCAATGGCTGCTGCTGCTGCTAATTATATATATATATATATATATATATATATATATATATATATATATATATATATATATATATATATATATATATATATGAGAGAGAGAGAGAGAGAGAGAGAGAGAGAGAGAGAGACCAGGTAAAGACATCCACAAGCAGATGGCCTGAGCGTGCATGATTCAAGACTCTCAAACACCTAGAAATTTCAGTAGGTATCACGTCATATTCCTTAGAGAAAGTCAAACACTATTTTTCTGTGCACATTTCTTTTCTACATCTTTCCTGAAGGAAGTGACCAAGTAACTCCCATTTTTTAAAATCAAACCATGAAAAGAGGAAAAAGGGAGGAGGAGGAAGAAGAAAAGAAAAAAAAGGGAAGAAAAAGCAGAGGGAAGAAAAGAAAATGAAGACGAGGAACGATAACAGCGTAAAAAACATCCCAACACGAATGGTGTAGAAAGAGTGGAAAAAAAGTGAAAATATGAATGGACTGTACCAAACTGGAACGGAGGGTAGCAAACTTGAATCCATCAACAAGGAATTGATCGTGGTCGGGGTGTTGCTATGACATATGGGAGGGCAGTAGAAGTGGAATTTTGATTGGCTGGGGGAGATAGAGGGAGATTCTGATTGGCTGGACAAGATAAAGAAGGCGGGTAATTGCTTCCGACGCACGACAGAGGACCTCGCTTCCATAAATTTTCTTTCCTGTTTCCAACGTTATGCACTCACAAAATATATATATATATATATATATATATATATATATATATATATATATATATATATATATATATATATATATGCAGAGGGACAAACAGATAGACAAACAGCTAGACAGAAGTGTCACAGAGAGAGTTAATCCATGCCCTCTCTCCCAACTCGACCAATCAGAAAGCTCGCTCCATCCAGGCCTGGCTGTGAAGTCATGCCCATATGATTAAACCAATCAACTGGTGACTTGACACGACAGTGAACCACATTCATACTCTCCAGATGGCGGAAATATACACCGCCCTACTCATAACTTCTCCCCAAATCCACCATGGAATATCGTCAGAGCAAATGTGAAAATCATGGAGTTGTCAGTGTCGAAGAATGACACCAGTCCACAACTCATACGTTCAGTTTCGGGAGATAATGGAGGAAGTTAACCATGAAGAAGTCTGTTATTGTGATGGCAGTGTAAAAAATCGTGGAAGGGCAGGATCTGCAGTGATTCACAATACCAAATGAGGAACGGAACCAATTAAAGTCTTCTGCGTTCGAATACAAGACTATCGTCCACGACAACTGCTGAAACACTAGCAATCATACTTGCTCTCAAAGACATTGTAGCTGGGACATCCGATGCCACCATAGTCTCAGACAGTACATCTGCCATGTTATCTATTGCAAGTCGACATCCTGCAAATGAAGAGCTACTCACTGAGATCCACCGGCTACTAATCCTATTTGATGCAAGATCGCAGAAGGTCACATTCGTTTGGTCTCCGTCTCACACAGGAATGACAGGAACGAAACAACCGACTGGTATGCAAATGATGCCATCAGAACTGAAGAAGTCGACTGCAATGTACAACTGTCCACTAAACAAATATCTGGTCTCATCGCAAGGAAGCTGCATATTACTTACAGGAACTCGGTTGACAATTATACAATTTAGTAACACCCTCCAACACTATAGCCTGGTCACCCTTGATCATGCAGTGGATTATCGACAGATACCATCACGAGGAATCCAGACAACCATAGCCAGAATTCGACTGGATTATCCATACCTGTGGGAAAAAAAGCAAATCAGTCCCGAATTTCACAAGTGTACTGTAGACTGTGCGAAGAAGAACGAGGACAGTCCCTCAGGCACTATCTTATCCACTGCCCTGCAACAAAACAATCCCAGCCTCCTGATGATGCAACATTTCAGGACCAAATACAGCACCATCAGCAGCATCACATGCTACTGTACAAGAAACAATCAAGAAGTTCCCAAAATCTGCCTTACCTCAATAAATCTTGGCCTCATATAGGCAGATGAGGAGCCAGTACTGGTACACCTCAGTCGTCTTTTGTAACTTATGATCTGTGTTATTATGCCCGTTCATGTGCATGTGGCAATATGTTATGAGCTGCAGCAAACGAAAAAAAAAATATTGTGCAAATTTTCTTCACCGATTCCAATGTTATGTGACAGCGCGTGCTTAATAACACACACACACACACACACACACACACACACACACACACACACACACACACACACACACACACACACACACTCTCTCTCTCTCTCTCTCTCTCTCTCTCTCTCTCACCAGTCGAACAGGGTGGTACTCCCAAGGTGAATGGCAAGCTGGTGACAAGGAGAGGTGGATCTCCCGTTTCACCAGTCCTCAGGACTTTTCCTGACCATCTACCTTTGTTAAACATTTCCAGTGTTTTCATTAACACAAAGAGTAGGCCAGCCTACTGTCATTATACCTCTACATACAACTGTCCACACGAAACAATACGTGAACATTAGACAACACACCTATTTCCATCACCCCTTTGCAATGGCCGCTTCATTATTATCAGCAAATCCGGTGGTATCTCGGATTACCACCACTGGCAGGGTAGGGCTGCCGCAAAGGGTCCTCCTGGCCGCAATTAGGGGCCTGTGCTGACAGCGGTTGTTGGAAACGCTGTTCATGCTCGTCAGCGGAGAAGCCTCTAGCCGTGTTCCTCACTGAAACTCAAGTCTCTCTCACTACTGAAATATCCCCATTTTGTTTTCCTGGTTGCCATCATCTGACAAACTTCTGTAACAAGGGTGGCGCCTGTTGTTATATCAAATTTGACTTTGCAGCTGACACTTTTTTGGACTTCACTTCAGCTAATTTTGATTCCTCATTATATACTATAAATTGTCTAATTGTTACCAAACATATCTGATTGTTTACTGCTTCCCCAGTGCTTCTTCAGAACCCTGTGTATATGACTCCATATCCACAAAGTTCACTAACTTTAACCTTACCCCTGCCACTGAAATTGCCGTTTTTGGTGATTTTAACGTCCATAATGTAGAATGGTGATTACATTCTGCCAGAAATGACGATACTGGTCTAGAATAAGATGCAATTGGTAAAGCAACTATCCGAAGTCCGAGATAATTCTTACTATAACGCCTGTCTCTTGGACCTATTCCTGTCAAGTAATTCAAATCAGTTCCGTAGAAGTACTGTCACCACTTGGTTCCTCCGACCAATCTCATCAAAGCCTCATTAGACAATTGTCCCAGACCTCCCCATTCTGAATCTGTCAAGGTGACCAGATGACACTTTGATAGGGCAGACTTGGGTGGATTTCGATATTATCTTGCTGATAATCCATTGCAGTCTTTCTTCTCCAGTTACATCAGTTTTACCCAGTCCCACATTAATGACAATACTAACTGGTATAGAATCGTTCATACCCAGTAGACAGTTCACTAAAAGCTCGGACTCCTCAAAATGGTTTGACAGCAACTGTGCCAGAGCAACTACTCAAAAGTCCTTAGCATACAACTTTTACTTTTAAAAGACTCTGATTCGTTCACTCAATTTAAAACTGCTAGAAACCATGCAAAAGCAGTAGTAGATTTCGCTAAATCAGACTTTCTTCACAATCAAGATACCAAACTATTAAATAATCGTAATGACTATAGAATATTTTGGTCAACTTTCAATTCTTTCAATTATAACTTTAACAAGTTATCATCCATTCCCCCACTAAAGTCTTCAGATGGTAACACTATTAATGACCCTTGTGTTAAAAAGAACATCCTTGCATGTACATATGCATTAATTTCTACCTAAGAAGAAGTCGGCCGGAATGTCCCAGTACTAGAACTTAACTCTCCTGAACTTGCTCCACTTAAGATGCAAACTAGATATGTAAAGTCCATCCTAGACAATTTACCAGTCATCAAAGCTCCAGGTCCAGATGGAGTTCCTCCAGTTGCTTTGAAAAAGTGTTTCCATGAACTTGCCTCTGTTTTAGCAAAATCATTCAGACTGCATACCTACTTCTTCATTCCCTAATTCTTGGAAAGAAGTCAATATCCACCCAATTCCGAAGAAAGGAAATTTCTCTGACCCCCCTAAGTACAGACCAACAGCTATTACATTTACTCTTGGTAGATTAGTTGGGACTAATTTATAAGCACATTGTTAAACATCTTGAATCTGAAAGCTTAATTAGTGATAGACAGTCTGGTTTTTGCCATAAAAGATCCACTGTTGATATACTGAGTCTCCTGACTAATACCATCCATCAGTCAATTGATGAACATGGAAAAACTCATGCAGTAGCCCTTAATATTTCCAAAGCTTTTGACAGAGTGGTGCACCGTTACCTGCTGTCCAAACTCCCTTGCTATGGCCTACCATCTTTTGTCCCTCTGATTTCCTCATATCTCAGCAACAGAAAGATAAAAGCAGATGATGTATATTCCAATTTCCACTCAATTAATGCTGGTGTGCCACAAGGATCAGTTCTGGCTCCAGCCTTATTCCTAAGCCATATTAATGATCTTTAATCTGTCACCCATAATCCCATTCACTCATATGCAGATGATTCATCACTTCACAGTTCCCTTACACTTAAACACCCTTTCACAAAGTTTAATATCTTGAACTCACAACTTTGTACAGCAATCTCCATAAATCAAGACTTAACTAAGATCACTGAATGGGGATAAAATAACATTGTCTCATTTACCGCTAGGAAAGCCAAATATATACAGTTTACTAATACAGTAGACAGATATTGCCTGATTCCTGTATTACCTTCGATGCTACTAATATTCCTACCTCTAAAAGTATTGACATTCTCGGTGTTTCACTTAACAGTGCCCTCAGCAAGACGTCTCATGTTAGATCACTTGCTAAAACTGTCTCAGTTAAACTTAGATTATTGTACAAAGTCCGTAACTTTTTCACTGATGAGCAGTTGGCTGTAATTTACAAGCGTCATGTATGCTCTCTGCTGGAATATTGCTCACCCTCGTGGAATGGATGAGGAGAGTTGCACTAAAACAAATGGACAAAGTTCAGAACAAACCTGTTAGAATTATTAATAACCCTACTATTACAAATGAACTACCTCCCCTATAAGTAAGAAGGAATGATGCCTCCTTGCATTATATTACGGATACTTTTATTCCAAATGCTCAGACTAAGGTGCATCCATTGTGCCACCTCTTCACGCCTTCCCCCACGCCACACGGGTATCTGGTAGTGCTCATGACTGGACTGTCACACTGCCATATTGCAAAACTTGTCTATCAGAATTTTTTTATTCCCCGAACTGAATCTCTTTGAAACTCGCTTCCCCAAAATGGTTTCCCCCCAAACTTCAACTTTCGGATTTTGAAGTCCAACTGTTACAGATTTTTTATGAATGGAGGATACCTCTACTGTGGTGCAGGGTTTATTAGTTTTATTCAATTGTTTTTCCTTCCTCTGTCCAGTTATTGTACATATATATATATATATATATATATATATATATATATATATATATATATATATATATATATATATATATATATATATATATATGTACACACACACACTAGTGGTTCCTAACATTTTTGCCGTTGTTACACCTTGTCACACCAACGTAGGCTGTTACTACCCCATCCTACTTAAATTAGGAGAAAGAGTAGAAAAATGTATTAGTACTGGTAATGTATTATCCAACTGATAATTCAAGCTATAAAAGGAAGTCAGTATATGGTTTTTAACTATACTGAGATGTTTTCTGTACAAAATCCACTCTGGTGTGATGGGCAAAACAGTTAGCCTACTTCTGTTAAGAGCTTCCCTGAGCGTCGCTCAGTTAGAGACAATACGCACATTCATAGCCAATAGGCATCCTGTTTTTGGCCTTTTTTTTTTTTTACATAGCGCAAAAGCTTACTTTAGAGCGATATGCTGTTGCAAAAGGCATCAGGATCTTGTGTGCTAACTATGACAGAATGGTGTTTTGTTTACCAAACTTTATCCAGAAAGCAGCCAGGTCCTTGCTCATGAAAATCTTTTATATTGCCTTAGAAAAAAAAAAAGTCGAACAATGTTTTAACGACACTTAGATGGGAGTTAGAAGATAGATACTAATCCATGCAATTTTTAAAGCTTAGTACTGCAGCATGGTTCAATATATATATTTACAATTCTATTAAAGAAGAATTGCTTGGCTTCGGGTGATTGGAATCACTTGCTTATCATGCCCATTACCTCTAATGTAATTCGGGCAAATGTAAATTATTTACAGAGGGCCAGATTATCGTGTCCTTTGAATATTTTGAATATTTGAATTAAGTCTTGGTGGTAGGTGGTGGCGACCATCAACCACTCACTTAATGTAGTGCTGTATACTTCTTCCTTCACCTTTTCCTTTCTTTTTCTGTGCCTACCCTCTTCTCTTCCTATTTCTCCCATCTATCCGGTCTCTTTTTATTACATTCTCTCTTTTTAAGGTGGCTTTACACTGAGTGACAAGTCAAATGATTTCCTGTAAGCCAGAACATCATTTACAGTGCTGGATGGTAACCATATACCAATCCATACGTGTTCCCTACGTATCAACAAGTGGGATGGCGGAGGGTTAGTGCCCCTCCCCGTAAAACAACTAACTCAAAGACAAACGGCCATCCCTTACGGGATCATAGCATCTAGCTATAGATAGACAGAGTTAAATCTCCTCGTAACTTGCGTTTATTTAAGGTAATGAGATTCAGGGTCTCTGAATGCTCATCATATTTCTCAATCTAGGTATCATTTTTGTCACCCTTCGTGCTCGCTTAAGTTTCTCTATATCTCTTTTTTTGTACTAAGGCAGTCAGAACTAGAAAAAATACTCTAAATGTAGGCGAACTTGAGAATTATACAAGGTTAGGGTATTTTCTGATTTATATTCAAATGTTCTACCAGTGAATCCAATTAGTTTGTTGGCTTTCTTAACAGCCGACATACAATTTTTGCTCCGTTTAAATAATTTATTACAGTAACTCCTTTTTTCATGACTGATATTACTTAGCTGAATATTGTTCGTAGTGTATCTGGCTTTTTCATTTCTGTTTCCAAGGCGAAGCACTTTTCATTGACTAATATTAAAATTCATTTGCCGTGCTTGGGCCCAATTAAACATACGATCGAGATCACTCTCAGCTGCATACCTATGAAAAAATGTCTGCTCTGTTTCCAACTTCAGTATCATCAACAAATTTGGATATATTACAAAATAAGCTCATCATCTATGTTTGTATATCTTAAAAACAGACTCTGATCTAAAACAGAATATTTCCCAGGGAGCAGACTGTACCACCAATTGAACACGCCAGTACTCCTAAGGTGGCTGGAAAGCTGATGATAGGGAGAACTGGAGCTCCCGTTTCATCAGCCCTCGGAACTAGCTTCTGACTGTCCTTTTTTGCTGAACCTTTTCAGCAATTCTGTAACAGAGAGTAGGCCAGTATACTCTCCTATACAATTTTCTCCAGCTGTCAACATCAATCTACATGCACATTACACACCACAATTTCTTTCCGAAAAAAAAAGAAAAAGAAAATTGCAGCTCCACACCAAACCTGGGAGTCTCGAGGGGGACGGCATAAAAGCCCCCACCATCCTCCCTTCTCCCGGTTACGGCCAAGAGAGATGCTTGGAACCACTGCCTGAATCACTTCTTCATATCCGTTACATTCGCGGCCTTTCCTCTGCTTTTTCCTCTTTTGAACACCATCTCTTCCACTAAACCTAGCATTCTCTTCCTTACTGAGACTCAGTCGTCTGAGGTGACTTATAGCAAATCCTATGTATCCTCCTGCTTTCTCTATAATCAGTTCAAAGCCAGAGGTGGCTGTTCTGTATATATAAACAAAAAATCTTGCTCTCGTGTTCCTGAATTTCAATCTCCTGAATTCTCTACTCTCTGGCTGCTGCTATCCTATCATTCTCTGACTATATACATCTGTGCTGTTTCTTTATCCCCCAGTTATACTGATTATGAAAATTACTTTGACTCTCTTACTTTTAAAATGGAACTCATCATTTTCCCCTTTCTCTGAAATCTACGTTATTTCTGTGTTCACCACTACCTTTGGCTCTCCTCCCTTTTCACTGATCCACCTAGTGAACAAGCCTAAATCTTTTCTTTCCATAATGACCTAGAGCAGCTTGTACAGCATCCTACCCGTATCCGTGACTGCCTAGGAGAGAGTTCCATCAAAATTGGCCTTTTCCTTACAACTAATCCATCTACTTATGCTACTAATCTTTTCGTTCCATTGGTCTCCTCCGATCACAATCATATCACCTTAACTTGTCCTATCACTCCAGTAAGGCCTGTGGACCCTCATATGAAGCGGCGGCTTTTACACTTGGAAGCTGCTGATTGGGAGGCCCTGAGGCAATACTTCTTGGACTTTTCCTTGAATGATTATTGCTTCCATGGGTGAGATTCATCTGAGTGTGCCTCGGGCAATACGGAGGTTATTCTATTGGGCACGGAAGCATGCATTCCTTTCTCTTATCCCGTGACTAATGCAAAAAAAAAAAAAAAAGAATCATTATGTTTGTTCTAATGCTGACCACAAGGACAGGACCTTCAAACCACCCACCTCTGAATCTCATTCCTTTAATGCTTTTCCCCGGAATCGTTCTAAATCCCCCCTTCGCTCTGCTATAAAAATTTCATTCTTACTAGATGCTCAGAACTCTCTAACTCAGATTCTTTCCACTCCTTCTGGAACTTTGCCAAAAACCTTTCTAACGACTTTACTTGATCATCCTTTCCCCCTCTTTTCTGCTCTGATGACCCTGAAGCTATTTCTTCTACAGATAAAGCAGAACTCTTTGTTCCTACTTTATCCTCCATTTCCACCTTAGACGATTCCGGTGCTGTTCCTCCATCCCCCCCCCCCCCCCGTCTGACTTCCTCACTGGTGACATTAAAATTTCTTCAATTGATGTGTTTTCTGCCACCAATAGCCTCAGTACTAACAATGCAAAATGGCCTGATGGGGTCCTTCCTGTTGTCCTCAAGAACTGTGCTGCTGTGCTTTCACCCTTCGTAGGTAAACCCTTTCTCCTCTGTCTGTCAGCTTGTACGTTTCCTTCTTCCTTGAAGTTTGTTCTCATTCAGCTGTACCAAAGAAGGGTAACCATTCCCAGCCCTCTATCTATCGCCCAATTCCTTTTACATCCTGTATTTTTAAGGATTTTCGATCTATTCCTTAAAAAAAATAAACTACCTTTCCTAGCCTAGCCTTCTTTCCTATTGTCAGGATGGGTTCCCCCAGGGATGCTCCACTGGAGATCATCTCACCTTTCATTCGGACTCATGGTCATCCTCCTCTCAGGACTTTGGCGAAAGCTTTGGCATTGCACTTGACATCTCAAAGGCTTTATATCCAGTCTGGCTTAAATCTTGAATTTCTCAACGGGCTTCTTACAGTTTCTGTCTTTCTATCGGTGCTTTCATCTCTACCTTCCTTTCTGGTCGTTCTGTAGCAGCTGTTGTAGACGACCACCATTCTCCTCCTAGGGCTGTCAATAATGGCGTTCCTCAGGGCTCTCTCGTATCATCAGCTCTCTTCCTTCTATTCATCAATGACCTTCTATGCTGTAAATCTAATCCTATTCACTACTGCATTTTGACTTCATCCTTCACCTTTCCATCCGCTTTCCACTTCGTCCATCTGAGCGGTTACTTCAACAAACAGGGGATGAGACTATGGCACACTTAATGTCTGACTTGGCCCATATTTCTGACTAGGGTAAAAATAATCGTGTTTTCAATGCATAAAAAAATCAGGTCTTACATCTTTCGACCCGTCAATATCTACCACAGGAATATACTTTAACTTGTAACAATACCCAACCCAATTCTGCATCATCTCTGAACATACTTGGGATTTCATTCTCTTAGGATTTATTTTGGAAATTTCATATTACCTCTCTTGTAAAATATGCGTCCAAGAGATTAGATGTTCTAAGCCGTCTTTGTTCCTTCTTTACATCTGCACAATTGTTGACTTTTAACACGAGTTTTATTTGCCTCTGTGTAGAGGACATCGATGATGTGTGGTGAGGCTTCCCACATAAAGCTCTTTTCAACAAGGTAGAATCGAAGACATTTCATCTCATTAAGAACTGCATTACTCTTTTCTCCAGTTTTTACTTACAAGTGGTCCTTCCTCATACCTTTGGCTTCCTTGGTTTGCATTAAGTATTCACCATGAATAAAGGCCTCTTCAGGTGCAGATATATTTAAACTTACATATCGACGTATGTGCAGTATAGTCGTGAACACTAATAAAGGAACAGAGTGAATGCACAAGTCTGCCACAAGAGTGCGGGTTAATCGCACACATCCACTTCCCTACCCCCCAGCACCCCCTCCTTAGCCCCGCCAGACCACTGACTTGTCAGGCGGATGGACCGGAGATCTGAAGTTTCTCTCACTCTCACGTCTCATTGCATGTAATGTTAGTTTCATTTATTGTACTATTAGATGTATTATTACGTGCATAGATCCACCTTCATTTACATGAGAATTAATTATAATGAAGTTCTAGGAGATTTCAACAGAATAAATCCAGTGTACAGAAGCAGATATCCAAATAGTTATCCACTGTCTTCTTAACGATATCCAAAAATCCATGAATCAGCACCAAGTTATATGATTACTAGCCATGTAAGTTCCTCTTTTCCCTTGTCTTCTGGAGAGTCACACATTTACTTATCCACCTACCCACTCATCCACTAACCCACTCAGCCCACCCACCACAACCCACCGACCCAACCCGGCCACGCACCTTGACCAGCCACTTGTGCCACCCACTCTCCTCTCTGATCCCGGCCATCCACCCTGCCCACCCACGAATGTCACCCACCAAGCACACGCAGCAATACCACCCAAGACATTCACCCACTCACCGTCCCACTCTGAACCCATCCAGCTACCCAATCTACCAGCCCACCCACTCACTCACCCACTCACGCAGAGCACCTCGGCCATGCAATTCGCCTCAGCCACCCTGCGACCAGTCGTGCCCACTTACCCTGGTGACCCACTCAGCCCACTCTTTCTGGTGGCTCATCTTGTTAACTAAACCCGGCCAATATCCTTTCACACCCCAAAATGCCAATCACCCTGCTCACCCAACAATGCTATCCATCACTTCCATCTGCCCAACACTCTCACCGTACCCCCCCCCCAACCTCCTCCTGAACACTCATTCATCCGGCTCATTCACCCTACCCTAGGAACCCACTCATTCCATCCATCCACCCCTCCAACCAATACACCCACCCACCCCGCCCATCCATACGCCCAACCACCCTTCTTATTCAACCTCATTCACCTCCCCCCCCCATCCCAACCACTCACTGGAATTCCATTCATCCACTGAACTTACTGCATCCACTCCTAAATTACCAACCCGTTCCCGCTCATTCACCGATCATCCCATCTATCCCTACAATCCTCTCCAAACCACTCCACACACTCCGCACAACCAACCCACCCCACCCTTACCAAACATCCTGCCCATCCACCTCTCCAGTCTCACCCACTCCACCCACCCAAACTTCTGGCTCCAACACACACACACACACACACACACACACACACACACACACACACACACACACACACACACACACACACACACACACACACACACACACACACACACACACACACACACACACACACACACACACACACACCGCTCGCTGGCTCAGTGGTAGTGTTCTCGCTTGCCACCTGGTAGACGGGAGTTCGCGCCCCGCTCAGGTTGCGAAAAGTTTCACTGACGAAGTGGGTGGTTACTGTCCCCCTTGAGCAAGGGAACGGGTGTGTGCATGTGTGAAGGTCACAGCCTTGCCCTTAGATCGGACTATATGAGCTCTCAGTTCCCTTCCGGGAGGGTAAAAGCTGACGATCACGACCATCAAGTGATCCTGACCGACCCGGTGAATTACACACATGTAGGAGGATAATTATTTGTAAATGTTAAGGGTCACTGATTCAGCTCATCTTCAGCGTAGAGCCAAACTGTGGTATGGGTGTATAGACAGAAGTAAAGAGTGAGGGCAGTGGAAATGAGTAATTTGAAAGGAGCATGTGAAGACACATGGAGAGACAGACTGACAAATGAGGAAGTGAAGGAGCGTTGTGGTCGGGATGAGGATGTGATAGGATGCGTTAGGAGAAGCACAATGAGCTGGTTTGGCCATGTGGAGAGGATGGGAAGTAAGAGATTGACGAGGAGAGTGTATGTGAGTGAGGTGGAAGAGGGGAAAGGGAGGGGGAGGCCAAGGATGAGATGGAGGGATGGAGTGAAGAGGTATATGAGAGAGGGGTGTGTGAGCTGGGAGCAGGGCAGTGAAATGGCGGAGGACAGGGCGACATGGACGAGATTTGTTGTGGCCACCCGTTACGGGATTAAGGCGTCTGGCAATAGACAGATGGATAGAAAGCGTGTAGACTATATTCATGGAATTACATACATGTTCAGGAGTACAGGACTGGGCCAGGATGATAGAGAGATAACCAGCCCCGTGAAAGTCTGTGATAATCTGCCCTTGCGAACAGATCGTGGGAACTCGCTTAGCTGTAACACTGACGTTAGTAAAATCTGTTAATGGTGTCTATGTGCAGGGTTGCCACATCGTATGATGAAATAATGTATGAGTATATATTTTTTTTTTTTTTTTTTTTTTCCTATCGACCATTGAGGCCGGAGCCTCTGGTCATTAAGGCAAATATATGTATATATATATATATGTATATATATTGACACATATATACATATATATACAAACATATATATGTGCATACATACATACATACACACATCCATGCATATGAACATACACACTTTCATGCACACGTACATATATATATAATAATATATATTTTTTTTTGTAGTTTTATTTTTATTATTTTTATTTATTTTTTATATTTTTAACCTTATATTACTTATAATCAAAAATACCTAATCTAAAGACCCTAAAACTAACCACCTAACAGACAAATCACTAACCTATACTAAATCCTAAGAGACAAATAACTAGACCTACACTAATATTCAAAAAGCCTCGACCAAGAGAACACCATCGACTGCAGATATGTAATGCCTTTCTACATGACATACCTGCACTCATCACCTGGTGACTGTCAGTCGAGGGACAACCTGGGAACCAGACGAGTCAGGAACATTTCCATATACGTCAGCTGTCGTCCCTAATTAGAATAACTTAAGCAAGATAGTATAATGTATTTACATAATTTGTACAAAAAGTGAAGAACCTCGCCCAGCAGACACCATCGACTGCAAGTGCCCAATACCTTCCTATATTGCACACTTGCACTCATCAGCTGATGACTGTCAGGCGAGGAACTTGGCTTAATGTAGGGGACATCTATATTAGAAATAGATCGGTGGGAGGAGGAACTATTTAAAATATGTCAACTGTCAACCCTAATTAATATTACAATATATACATATTTACTGTTCATAAAATCATAACCACACAGTAAAAAAGTCATATCACTCTGATCAGTCCGGTCTCTCTCAAGAAAGCCATCAATTTATCAGTCATAACAATGTCCCCATCACCCAGGATGGTGGAAAGGGTGAAGGGGACGTCTACTGCGCCGCAGTAATTTATAAGTGAAGCACGTTCACTAATAAATCGCCGACAGCGCAGGATGATATGACTGATAGATAATACCGCATTACAGATGTCACAGTGCGGTGGGAAGCGTCTTTCCATATATGGTTTAATGTGGGTTAAAATGGTGGCATTGAGCCGTAACCGTGCCAACACTTTTTCTTCTAGGCAACTGGGACGGTTGGCAGTGTCCCAGTCGCCCAGGTACGGCTTACAAGTTGGAATATTTAGTCTGGTCCACAGACCTTGCCACAGAAGATTTATTGATTTCTTTCCAAGAGAGAGACTCGACCGTAGATCACGAGGAACGTCCCAAGTCTCCTCGAGCTCTACAGCCGACTTTGCAAGTAAGTCAGCCTGCTCATTGCCGTAGATACGACAATGACCAGGCACCCAGATCAGTGTGAATGACTTGTTGCATGAATGCAACTTATTAACGATGCGGCCCTGGTTCTCGTGAGAGTCCGTAGTGCAAGATGCAATTGCCTGAAGGGCTGATTTTGAATCTGAAAATATGACAAATGAGTCATGCCTAGAATTGAGAGCATAGTCTATGGCTTTGTCAATAGCAAAAAGTTCTGAAGTAAACACAGATGTATGAGTCGGCAACCGATACCTGAGGGCACATTCAGTCGACCACACACTTGCACCCACACATTCACTCGACTTGGAGCCGTCGGTGTACAATTGATGGGACCCCAAGTGACGGACAATGATGTTACGAAACAAGTGGTGGACCTCCGCCTCCGGCGCCTTGGCCTTTGGTGCTGGGAGCCATGATACATCCACTGTAAAGCTGGGTGGCTCCCAAGGCGCTATATTTTTAAGCACCAACTTGTCACAGTCACTGGGGTCCACACCAAGCTCCTGAGTCAGTAAGTGGAGGCGAGCGGCAAGTGGCTGACGCACCCCCCGCAGAAGGTGGTGGTATTGACGCAGGGGGGTACAGGCCACATTGCCGATATTACTTCTCCTTAATGTTCATAACCCATACGATAATGCCAGCTGGTCACGGCGAATACGGAGGGGAGGCACATTCGCCTCCACTTCCATACAAGCTACATGAGTACACCGGACAGCTCCAAGACACATTCGCAAGCATTTATTCTGCAACACATCCAATCCTTTCAGCGTGGCATCAGATGCCGAGCCATACACCTGTGCACCATAGTCTAGCTTCGATCGAATAAGGGACTTATACACCATTAATAAAGATTTTCTGTCGGCATCCCATGTAGTACCCGCTAGGTACTTAAGGACATTTAATGGTTTATCACAACGAGCAAGCAAAGTATTAACGTGAAGTTTAAAATTCATTCTGCGATCAAAGTGGAGGCCCAAAAACTTTACAGAATTTTGAAAAGGTACCGCTTGATTATCCAAAAATAAACGCAAATCAGGGACGTTACGAGTTGTAAAAACTACAGCGGCACACTTACGGACGGAAAACTTAAATCCCCACTGCAAGGCCCATTGGTGGACGGAGTCAAGGGCTGCTTGAATCCGTCCAGCCGAAAATTGTGCATTACAGGAGGAGTGCCATATTGCACAATCGTCAGCATAGAGTGAGTATTTAAGATTCCTGGGGATGGGAGCTGATGACAGAATATCATTGATCATAATACTAAATAACGTAGGACTAAGCACACTTCCCTGCGGCACCCCGTTTTCCTGGATAAATATATCCGATGTTACGTTATGGGGTAATTTGACAGAGAAAGTCCTGTCCTTTAAGAAATTTGAAATAAAATTAGGCAAATTTCCTCTTAAACCATAAGCATAGAGCCTCATTAGTATACCGTGTCGCCATGTCATGTCATAGGCTTTACGGATGTCCAAGAACACCCCTATCATGAATTCTTTATTGGCAAATGCCTCTGCAATACAATGCTCCAAATTCATAAATGACCTAGTGAACTTCTGTATTTACGGAAGCCAAATTGTTGATCATTTAACAAATTCTTCGACTCTAAAACAAAAAGAAGCCTATTGTTTACCATTCGTTCCATGACCTTACATAGACAAGAAGTCAACACAATAGGACGAAATGAGGTGGGATTCATAAGACGACCAGCCTCTTTGGGTATTTGTATGACCTGCGCAAAGTGCCATGAGTTTGGGAACGTTCGAGACGCCCAAATCTCATTGTACAATGCTAACATCTTAATCAGGTTGTCCTGATTAAGATGCTGGATCATACCGTACGTGATGGTGTGTGGTCCAGGGCTGGTGTCTTTACAGGATTTAAGGGCAAGGAGCAGTTCATCTAGCGTAAACTCTTGGTTGTACGGGGAGTCTACGTCTTCTGTGGCAAAGTCAATAATCTGTAGCTCAGCCATGCGTTTATGATGTTGGAAACGTGGGTCATAATTGGCTGAGCTACTTACATGAGAAAAACTCCTGGCAAGGATGTTAGCAACGTCCACGGGCTCGTCATAGATGTTATTATTTACTTGCAAGGTGGTGACTGGGAAATATGGGCCTTTATTATTTAATATTCTTATGGTGGACCAGACTTTACGTAATGGTGTTGTACGAGTCACCGTGGACACAAAGGACCGCCAGTCACGTTTGGCCCTTCTTATTATTCTCCTTGCCTCAGCCCGTGCCTGTTTGTATGCAATAGAATTTTTCTCAGTGGGCTGACTATCAAAAATCCTGTATCTCCTATTGCGTTTTCTTAATGCTTGTCGGCAATCCGGCGTCCACCAATGTGCCCTATGCTTTGCATGAACTGCAGAAGTCTTGGGAATAGCAGGCTCAGCTGCGTGTAATATGGATTGGGTTATATTTTCGACCTTAACATCCATGGTCTCCCCAGATATATCTAAATTGGCGATCCTTGAGAAGGATCCCCAATCTGCTTTCTTATAGTTGAATTTTGGAGGTGGAGGGTCCGAAATGATGTTGCGTGTATAAGAAAGACAGATCGGTAAATGATCACTTCCCAAGGAGTCGTCATAAGGATTCCATGAAAAATCTTGATGTATACCAGGGGAGGCCAAAGATAAGTCAATGGCCGAAAAGTTACCAGTACGATCATCTACACGAGTCGCTCTACCATCGTTCAGAAGACAGAGGTTGGACTGTAGTATTAGGTCGGCCACTTGCTCCCCACGACCATCGATCCTCAAGCTACCCCATTGATAGTGATGGGGGTTAAAATTGCCCAACACTAACTTATTGCCAGGAAGATGTTCAACTAGTGAATTTAAAGCATCACTATCAATGGAGTCATGTGGAGGACAGTACAGAGAGCAAATAGACAGATACGCGTTATTAAATTTTACTCTGCACGTGACAGCTTCCAGAGTAGAATTTAGAATCACTTCCGTTTGTGGGTGTGATTTGTGTGTGTATATGGCGACTCCGTGACCTTCATATCTTCTATACGAGTGATAGTGTTTGAACTGTGGAGGATCAGGATGATCCTCCAGGCGCATCTCCTGTAAACAAACAACGTCTGGCCTGTGTATTGACAGCAAGATTACTATATTGTGTAACTTATTCCCGACACCTCTACAATTCCACTGTAATAAGAGTGAATGCAGTGGTTTAAGATTTACGAGGGTGGCCAGTATGCTTAGTTTTTTTATGCCCCCTGCGTCCAGGTGAGTGGCTACCGGGGGACGTTTCCCAGTTCTTGTTCATGGAGACTTCCATATTTTCTTCAATTACAAGGCTTCCAGACTCCACCGAGGAAGAGCTATTCTTTCTCTCCCTCTCTGGACCAGGAGCGGGAAGGACATGAGGACGTGACTGCTTAGTGAGGGTGGTCAAATTAATTTTGTCAGACTTGTCTGGCTTTGATTTTGGCCGCACTGACTGCGAAGGAGCAGCAGCAGCCTGGGAGTAGGAAGTAGCAACAGGGATGTCCGTCAGAGAGTTGGAGCGTACAGGAGGCTTAGACTGAGAGGTAGGGCGTGGGGCATGAGGAGCGAATGTTAGGTCAGTCTGTGTCTCAACGGTGCACATCACGGGACGGGATACTACCGCCGATGCATATGAGATATTAGGCTTGGGAGTTGCATGCAACTCCTTCACCTTCTTCCTAGCATCGTAGAAGAAAATGCCCTGTGTCGCTTTTACTGTGCAGACCTCCTTCTCCTCCTTCCACTTGGGACAAGCCCTCGAGGAAGTGGAGTGAGCATCCTTGCAGTGAAAGCAGCACTCAGTCTCAGATGTACAGTGTCAGCAGAGTGACCCACAGCCGCGCACTTGCCACACACGATGTTGGAAGCCCGACAAGCCTTTTCATGGTGTCCATAGAGCTGACATTTTGAATAACGAAGGGGGTTCGGGATGTACGGTCTAACATTAACATTTTCGTATCCAACCTTCACATTGGCTGGAAGAGATACTTTGCCGAAAGTGAGAACAACTGTCACGGTCTTCGTCCTTATGCCTTCCGAGAATCTGGTAATGAACCTCGCCTCTATGACATCTTACTGAGAAAGTCCCTGTACAATTTCTTCTTCCTCCATAAGCACAAGATCCCCGCAGGTGATAACACCCTTGCAGGAATTCATTGAGTGGGGAATCGTTGTTTGGACATCATGACAATGGAACTTCCTCAGTTTCAGCAAATCCTTGACCTGGGCAGAATTCATGGTTTTTACAAGAAGGTCTCCACTCGCAAGTTTTTTCACTTGTTCCACCTCACCTGCACACCCATCAATCACCTTCTTGATGATGAAGGGATTGAGGCTGGACAGGGGAGTGGAACCAACCGCATGAATCAATACAAACTCAGCGTTATGTACATTAATGTCAAGGCGGGCACGTGTCTGGGGCTGTTCAGTCTGGGGTCAGTCCGTCCGTGCAGCAGTCGGGGGTCGGTCGGGGGGGGGGAGGCAGTAGGGTTGTCCGCCATAGGGACCACTTCCCCCTAACAGGGGAAGTGGGAAGGAGGAGGAAAAACGAACAAGGGACAAACAACCGGGGACCACACACCTAAGGCTGAAATTACCACTCCAGGGAGGCCCGACCGTGTTAATTCACACCCCAGAGCGATCAGTGGGGGGGGACCCTCCGTGGGCGATAAGCAAAGGTAATCTCAGTAAATAGGAACAGACACCTACTGTTCCAAACTAATAGGGAGGGGTGGAAAGTTAGAAACTAGCTAACCTATACGTCACCAGAAGGGTGAAAAAAAAATCTAATTGCCAGTGAGGCAGCCCTGAAAACTAGAGAAGAGAGCAGATGGAAAGCACGTCTGCACTCCTCACGACCATATCAAAGTCCTATGAGTAGATAAACACAGCATACATTATAATGACTAAGATTGAATACTTATATAATGAACGTTACAATATACATAGTGGGACCAGCAGATCACCTGGCCACCACTAAAGCGAGTCCTCTCGATTATATACATTGAAATGAAAACTAACGAACATGTGCCTAACCATGTTACACTAGTGTGTGAAGCTAGTTAAGCAACGGTCTGTTGAGGAGCTGACTGAGATAGAGTCTGCTTTCAAGACTTCTTCTTAACACTATATGTGGACGAAACACGTTTAAAGCAAAAGGCCAGAACACACACACACACACACACACACACACACACACACACACTATAAGGGCAAAAAAAGGTAGCCACAAGAACACCAGGAAAAAAGATAGGAGGTGTTAGGTAGGAAGGGGAAGTGACATCAGAGATGGAAGTCAGTTAATTGCCATTAAGATGAGAAAGGAATTTCATGGGTTCTGAGACAGCAAAGTGTCTCTAAAGGGGACATTCATAAGGGGATTCAGTGGACGAAGATCCGTTGACATGTTAGTTGTGAAAGAAATGTGTTGATGGCTATGGAGTGTCATGGGGTAGCTACTCTGTTCTTCACTGTAATCAGAGGGTGTGTAATAACAGAATACTTGAACATAAGGAGGGCATTTATGACACATGAGGGTCGCCCCTGCGTCATTTCGGAAGCAGAAGTGCACTGCATTCAAATGGGCATGGAATATTGAATCAATCTGGGTGGGAGTGAATTGGCAGACGCTTTGTAATGAATGCTATGAGCAAGGGAAAGCTCACTGGAAGCCCCGTCTGCCAGAATAAATGCAATGAGAAAAGCCAGACAGACACAGAGGTATAGGTAAGACGTTTTAGTTTTAGATAGAACATTAGGATTATTATTTTTTTTTTATTTTTTTTTTATTTTATTTTTTTTTTTTGCCTATCGACCATTGAGGCCGAAGCCTCTGGTCATTAAGGCAAATATATATATATGTATATATATTGACACATATATACATATATATACAAACATATATATATACATACATACATACATACACACATCCATGCATATGAACATACACACTTTCATGCAAACGTACATATATATATAATAATTTTTATTTTATTATTTTTTTGTAGTTTTAGTTTTATTATTTTTATTTATTTTTTATATTTTTAACCTTATATTACTTATAAACAAAATACCTAATCTAAATACCCTAAAACTAATCACCTAACAGACAAATCGCTAACCTATACTAAATCCTAAGAGACAAATAACTAGGCCTACACTAATATTCAAAAAGCCTCGACAAAGAGAACACCATCGACTGCAGATATGTAATGCCTTTCTACATGACATACCTGCACTCATCACCTGATGACTGTCAGTCGAGGCACAACCTAATATAGGGGACATCAATATATGAAAGGGAACCAGACGAGTCAGGAACATTTCCATATACGTCAGCTGTCGTCCCTAATTAGAATAACTTAAGCAAGATAATATAATGTATTTACATAATTTATACAAAAATTGAAGAACCTCGCCCAGCAGACCACCATCGACTGCAAGTGCCCAATACCTTCCTATATTGCACACTTGCACTCATCAGCTGGTGACTGTCAGGCAAGGAACTTGGCTTAATGTAGGGGACATCTATATTAGAAATAGATCGGTGGGAGGAGGAACTATTTAAAATATATCAACTGTCAACCCTAATTAATATTACAATATATACATATTTACTGTTCCTAAAAACCATAACCACACAGTAAAAAAGTCACATCACTCTGATCAGCCCGGTCTCTCTCAAGAAAGCCATCAATTTATCAGTCATAACAATGTCCCCATCACCCAGGATGGTGGAAAGGGTGAAGGGGACGTCTACCGCGCCGCAGTAATTCATAAGTGAAGCGCGTTCACGAATAAATCGCCGACAGCGCAGGATGATATGACTGATAGATAACACCGCATTACAGATGTCACAGTGCGGTGGGAAGCGTCTTTCCATATATGGTTTTATGTGGGTTAAAACGGTGGCATTCAGCCGTAGCCGTGCCAACACTTTTTCTTCTAGGCGACTGGGACGGCTGGCAGTGTCCCAGTCGCCCAGGTACGGCTTACAAGTTGGAATATTTAGTCTGGTCCACTGACCTTGCCACAGAAGATTTATTGATTTCTTTCCGAGAGATAGACTCGACCGTAGATCACGAGGAACGTCCCAAGTCTCCTCGAGCTCCACAGCCGACTTTGCAAGTAAGTCAGCCTGCTCATTGCCGTAGATACGACAATGACCAGGCACCCAGATCAGCGTGAATGACTTGTTGCATGAATGCAACTTATTAACGATGCGGCCCTGGATCTCATGAGAGTCCGTAGTGCAAGATGCAATTGCCTGAAGGGCTGATTTTGAATCTGAAAATATGACAAATGAGTCATGTCTAGAATTGAGAGCATAGTCTATGGCTTTGTCAATAGCAAAAAGTTCTGAAGTAAACACAGATGTATGAGTCGGCAACCGATACCTAAGTGCACATTCAGTCGACCACACACTTGCACCCACACATTCACTCGACTTGGAGCCGTCGGTGTACAATTGATGGGACCCCAAGTGACGAACAATGATGTTACGAAACAAGTGGTGGACCTCCGCCTCCGGCGCCTTGGCCTTTGGTGCTGGGAGCCATGTAACATCGACTGTAAAGCCAGGTGGCTCCCAAGGCGCTATATTTTTAAGCACCAACTTGTCACAGTCACTGGGGTCCACATCAAGCTCCTGAGTCAGTAAGTGGAGGCGAGCGGCAAGTGGCCGACGCACCCCCCGCAGAAGGTGGTGGTATTGACGCAGGGGGGTACAGGCCACATTGCCGATATTACTTTTTCTTAATGTCCTTATGCCGAAGGACAAGGCCAGGTGGTCACGGCGAATACGGAGGGGAGACACATTCGCCTCCACTTCCATACGAGCCACACGGGTACACCGTACAGCTCCAAGACACATTCGCAAGCATTTATTCTGTAACACATCCAATCCTTTCAGCGTGGCATCAGATGCCGAGCCATACACCTGTGCGCCATAGTCTAGCTTTGATCGAATAAGGGACTTATACACCATTAATAAAGATTTTCTGTCGGCACCCCAGGTAGTACCCGCTAGGTACTTGAGGACATTTAACGGTTTATCACAACGAGCAAGCAAAGTATTAACGTGAAGTTTAAAATTCATTCTACGATCAAAATGTATTCCTAAAAATTTTACAGAATTTTGAAAAGGTACCGCCTGATTATCCAAAGTTAAGCACAAATTAGGTACGTTACGATTAGTGAAAACTATAGCGGCACACTTACGTACGGAAAACTTAAATCCCCACTGCAAGGCCCATTGGTGGACGGAGTCAAGGGCTGCTTGAATCCGCCCAGCCGAAAATTGTGCATTACGGGAAGAGTGCCATATTGCACAATCGTCAGCGTAGAGTGAGTATTTAAGATTCCTCAGGATGGGAGCTGATGACAGAATATCATTGATCATAATACTAAATAAAGTAGGACTAAGCACACTTCCCTGTGGCACCCCGTTTTCCTGGATAAATATATCCGATGTTACGTTACGGGGCAATTTGACAGAGAAAGTTCTGTCCCTTAAGAAATTTGAAATAAAAACAGGCAAATTTCCTCTTAAACCATAAGCATAGAGCTTCATTAGTATACCGTGTCGCCAGGTCATGTCATAGGCTTTATGGATGTCCAAGAACACCCCTATCATGAATTCTTTATTGGCAAATGCCTCTGCAATACAATGCTCCAAATTCATTAAATGATCTAGTGAACTTCTGTATTTACGGAAGCCACATTGTTGATCATTTAACAAATTCTTCGACTCTAAAACAAAAAGAAGCCTATTGTTAACCATACGTTCCATGACCTTACATAGACAAGAAGTCAACACAATAGGACGAAATGAAGTGGGATTCATAAGACGACCAGCCTCTTTGGGTATCGGTATGACGTGCGCAAAGTGCCATGAGTTTGGGAACGTTCGAGACGCCCAAATCTCATTGTACAATGCTAACATCTTAATCAGGTTGTCCTGATTAAGATGCTGGATCATACCGTACGTGATGGTGTCTGGGCCAGGGCTGGTGTCTTTACAGGATTTAAGGGCAAGGAGCAGTTCATCTAGCGTAAACTCTTGGTTGTACGGGGAGTTTACGTCTTCTGTGGCAAAGTCTAATATCTGTAGCTCAGCCATGCGTTTATGATGTTGGAAACGCGGGTCATAATTGGCTGAGCTACTTACATGAGAAAAACTCCTGGCGAGGATGTTAGCAACGTCCACGGGCTCGTCATAGATGTTATTATTTACTTGCAAGGTGGTAATGGGGAAATATGGGCCTTTATTATTTAATATTCTTATGGTGGACCAGACTTTACGTAATGGTGTTGTACGAGTCACCGTGGACACAAAGGACCGCCAGGAGTCACGTTTGGCCCTTCTTATTATTCTCCTTGCCTCAGCCCGTGCTTGTTTGTATGCAATAAAATTTTTCTCAGTGGGCTGACTATCAAAAATCCTGTATCTCCTATTGCGTTTTCTTAATGCCTGTCGGCAATCCGGCGTCCACCAATGTGCTCTATGCTTTGCATGAACTGTAGAAGTCTTGGGAATAGCAGCCTCAGCTGCGTGTAATATGGATTGGGTTATATTTTCGACCTTAACATCTATGGTCTCCCCAGATATATCTAAATTGGCGATCCTTGAGAAGGATCCCCAATCTGCTTTCTTATAGTTAAATTTTGGAGGTGGAGGGTCCGAAATGATGTCGCGTGTATAAGAAAGACAGATGGGTAAATGATCACTTCCCAAGGAGTCGTCGTAAGGGTCCCATGAGAGATCTTGATGTATACCACGGGAGGCCAAAGATAAGTCAATGGCCGAAAAGTTACCAGTACGATCATCTACACGAGTCGCTCTACCATCGTTCAGAAGACAGAGGTTGGACTGTAGTATTAGGTCAGCTACTTGCTCCCCACGACCATCGATCCTCAAGCTACCCCATTGATAGTGATGGGCGTTAAAATCGCCCAACACTAACTTATTTCCAGGCAGGTGTTCCACTAGTGAATTTAAAGCATCACTATCAATGGGGCCATGTGGAGGACAGTACAGAGAGCAAATAGACAGATACGTGTTATTAAATTTTACTCTGCACGCGACCGCTTCCAGAGTAGAATTTAGAATCACTTCCGTTTGTGGGTGTGATTTGTGTGTGTAAATGGCAACTCCGTGACCTTCATATCTTCTATACGAGTAGTAGTGTTTGAACTGTGGAGGATCAGGACGATCCTCCAGGCGCGTCTCCTGTAAACAAACAACGTCTGGCCTGTGTATAGAAAGCAAGATTGCTATATTGTGTAACTTATTCCCAATACATCTACAATTCCACTGTAGTATAGTGAATGCGGCGGTTTAAGATTTTCGTTGGGGGCCAGTGTGGTTTGTCTTTTTTTGTCGCCCGCCGGCAGGCGAGCGACTACCGGGGGACCTATCCCGGTGCTTGTTAATGGAAACCTCCATATTATCATTAATAACTAGATTCCCAGCCTCCCCCGAGGAAGAGCTAACCTTTCTCTCCCTCGCTGGAGTAGGAACCGGAAGGACATGAGGACGTGACTGTTTCGTGAGGGTGGTCATGTTATTCTTAGTAGGCTTGTCAGGCTTCGTTTTAGGCCGTACTGATGAAGAGGCAGCAGCAGCCTGAGAGTAAGTTGAAGCTTTAGGGATGTCAGTGAGAGAGTTGGAACGGACAGGAGGTCGAGATGGAGATGTACTGTGAGCGGCAGGAGGGAGAAAGACAGGGTCAGTCTGGGTCTCTACAGAGCACATCACAGGACGGGACATTACCGCCGAAGCATAGGACCTATTCGGCGTGGGAGTTGCATGCAACTCCTTCACCTTTTTCCTAGCTTCGTAATAGGAAATGCCCTCAGTTGCCTTCACTGTGCAGACTTCCTTCTCCTCCTTCCACTTGGGACAATCCCTAGAGGAAGTGGAGTGAGCGCCCTTGCAGTGAAAGCAACAGACCGTCTCAGATGTACAATGTTCCGCATCATGACCCTGGCTTGCACACTTGCCACACACTGGCTGGGAAGCCCGACAAGTCTTCGAACCATGCCCATACAACTGGCATTTCAAACAACGGAAAGGGTTAGGGATGTATGGTCGAACGTGAATGATTTCATAACCAACTTTGACTTGACTAGGTAGAGAAATTTTGGCAAATGTCAAGATAATAGTTGCTGTCTTCGTCCTTATACCTTCCGAATAACGAGTTATGAATTTAGCTTCAATTACATCTTGCTGCGCCAATTCTTGTACGATTTCGTCCTCGCTCATCACCATGAGATCCCTGCAAGTGACAACACCCTTGCAAGAATTCATGGAGACTGGGATTTTGGCTTCGACATCGTAACAGTGGAATTTACGCAGTTTCAGCAAATCTCTCACTTGTGACGAGTTAACAGTTTTTACCAGGAGATCTCCGTTAGCAAGTTTTTTCACTTGTTCGACTTCTCCTGCACAGTGGTCAATCACCTTCTTGATAAGGAAGGGATTGAGACTGGACAGGGGAGTCGAACCTAGAGCATGGATAATGACGAACGTGGCATTGTCAACAGGAACGTCAAGTGGGGCACGAGTTTGGCGTCCGTCAGTCTGGGGGTGGTCAGTCCGGTCGTTACATTCGTCAGGACCACCTCCCCCCCTGAAGGGGGGGGAGGCAGCAGGGGCGTCCGTCATAGCAACCACTTCCCCCGTGAGGGGGAAGTGGGAAGAAGGAGAAAAACAAGCAAGGGAAAAGGTACCTGGGAAAGACACACCTAGTCTGAGATTACCCTCTCAAACCACTCTCGGGAGGACGCGCCCGTGTATAACTCACACCCCAGAGCGATCAGTGGGGGGTACACTCCAGAGGTGAGTAAGCAAAGGCAATCTCAGGAAACAGATATAGACACTTACTATATCTCTAAAGGGCTGGGAGGAGAATTAGTACTAGCTAACCTAACTCTTAATCGCTTTATTTACAAAACTAATGCCGGTGGGGCAGCCCTGAAAGCTAGAGGAGAGCCAGAAAAACACGTCCGAACTCCCCACGACCATGCATCAAAGTCCCTTAGGATTAAAAATAGTAATATGCCTTATATCATTACTGACTGCAATAATATCAGGCTGGCGAGCTACAACAAGCAAAGATCCATTAGCCAGTAAATATTTAGAGAAGAGGGGTAACTTCTCAATGGTAGTAAGGAAATCATTAGCAACTCGTGACAAAAGATTAGTCGTATTAGTACTGCTGTTAATGGAATCCAGCAAAATACAGCCGTGGCCATAAATAATCACCTATCATCCTGTACGCCCTGCCTCAGACTGGCTCCTTTATGTGCGGCAAGTCACACTGAAGTAAGAGGGGCTGAGAGGGAGGGGCAAGAAAGAGAGGGGAAGGTGGGTGGGGGGACGAGCAATGGTGGTGGGGTGGAGTGAGAAAGGGTAGGTAGGGGAGGGTGAATGAAATGCGAAGTTGTGGCCACATAATTTGTCTCTTCTTTCATTCAGGGCATCATATAAAGGTGTTATTATTCGGTAGATAAGGCTGCATTACACCTTGTATAGCGGCGTCAGATAACAAACTTTAGATAGGTGGTGATATCAAGGACTGGCTCGCGAGAGAAATATACTGACGTGGCATTAAAATTTGTGTGGAGCCAGATATTTGTGTTTATCCGCACACAGAATGGAATCTGGATGGCTTTACTTCCGTAGTGTTTGTGTAAGAAACTCCTCTACGCTTACATGTAATTAATTTTTGGAATTAAATGTTATATGTAACCTTTGACATGGCTGTCCACAGTAAATATGATCACCTTTGCGGTATACACTCCCTCTATACAGACACCATCATGTCAGTTCAATAATTATTTAATGACATCTCTATATGAAAAGGCTATTAAAAATAACTGTGCATGAAAAGTAAATAAATGTGATGTCTGTGCTCATGGGTGGATATAGTAATGATATCTCTTATAATCTGTTAGAGGGAAAATTAAACAAAATCCTACTCAACTCCCAGAATATATCTATCACTATCTACCGACACTGGTCAGGCCAAAGCAACCAGGAACACCTCAGTAAGTGGTCCAGTGGCCTCATGCCTTATAAACCTCATGCAGGGGTCGCGGCACCGGAGAACCAACGTTGTTGATGGTTTACTGGTTTCCTTTGAGCAGCTCCCACTCGTCTTTGGTGAGCTGGAGGAGGCGGACCCGTGTCCTCTCGTTCTTTGGCTTCCACGCGTAAGGTGACCAGATTTATTGGAGCTAAAAGCGGGACATTGCCAGGTGTGTGTGTGTGTGAGTGTGTGTGTGTGTGTGTGCATATACTGTATATATGGAGAGAGAGAGAGAGAGAGAGAGAGAGATACAGTGACCTGCGAGTGACAGCGGCTGCTGCTACGGAACACCTCATCCTGGGGCTGCTAATCAAACAGTAACATCTCAAACGAACCTCAATGACCAATATACAGTACGGTACGGTGAACTGGCCGACCAAAGTTGCCAGTTAGTATTACAAATTTTATATAATTTTGGTATTTCACTTGGTTTAGAATATGCATAATTTTACTAATGCATCACAATTTCATAAAAGGTCATGTTATAGCTAATGTAATAGTAATTTTCTAAAAGGGGGACATTTTAGATAATATGCACAAAAAAGCAGAACATTTTAATCACAATTAAAAAAGCGGGACAGATGTAAAAAAAAAAAAAAGGGGACTGTCCCGCCTAAAGGTGGGACTCTGGTCGCCTTATCCACGTGTTGACAATCTGGTCCGACAAAATCTCAATGGCTCTGCACTAATATTTGATCTGTCACTTCAGTATACTTCTCTCACGAGCCAACGTTTGATATCACCACCTATCTAAAGTTTGTTATCTGACGCCGCTGTACAAGGTATAATGCAGCTTTAGCTACTGAATAGTAACTCCTTTATATGATGCCCTGAATGAAAGAAAATAGACATATTATGTGGCCACAATTTCACATTTCTTTCTCCCTCCCCTCCCTCACTCCACCTAAGCACCATCGTTCGTCCCCCCACCCGCCTTCCCTTCTCTTTCTGGCGTCTCCCTCTCAGCCCCTCTTACTCCAGTGTGACTTGCCGCGCGTAAGGGAGCCAGCCTGAAGCACGGGGTACAGGAGGATAGGTGATTATTTATGGCCACGATTGTACCCATGGACTTATAATTCTGAGTGATTATTCTTTGGTGGGCTTTAGCAGCTAGGGTTAGTTCATGCATGTGTTTACCCGGTTCAGACATCACTAGCCATGGCCGTACCAAACAGATACTTAGAGGCAATTCCTACAAAGTAAAAAAGGCCACGTTTATGTAAAAATCTAGAGTGTGTGAAGGTCACCAAATTCTAAAGTCCTTCTACCCTGCACATGATGAATGAAACCTAGCAACTTGCCTACTCTAGCTATCTGATGATTAACAGTGTGATGAAGATTGTCTGATAAATATGAAATGAAGAGACTACATAGCATGGAACAAAGTTGTTTTAGGAAAGTAGACTGTAGCACCAACCGAACGGGGCGGTAATCCCGAGATAAATGGCAAGCTGGTGACAGGGAGAGCTGGAGCTTTCATTTCACCAGCCCTCAGGACCTAATCCTGACCATCTCCCTTTGCTGAACATTTTTCATTGCTTTCATTTACACAGAGTAGGCCCGCATGCTCTCATAATACTTCTATCTTCAACTATTTACACCACTCTACAGGCACATTAGATATCACACCTATTTCCATTTCCCCTTAGCAATGACCGCTGCATGAACGTCAGCAAACATGGTGGTATCTCGGATTGCCACCACTAGCAGGATAGGGCTGGCGATACAGGGTACACCTGGTCGCAATCAAGCATCTGTGGCGACAGCCACTATTCCAAACGCAGTTCATGCTCGTCAACGGAGAAGGGCAGGTTCGGCCTTATACTTTATTAATATCCGTGGTCTTGGTCTATCAGTCTATCTATAGCCCGACGCCCTAATCCCGCAAAGGGTGGCCACAGACAAAACGCCTCCAAGTCGCTCTGTCACCCACCATTTGACTACCCTTCCCCCAACTCACTCCCCCCTCCCTCATATACATCTCAATTCCATCCCTCCACCTCATCCTCGGTCTTCCCCTCCCTCTCCCTCCCTCCACCTCACCTACATACACCCTCCTACTCAGTCTTTCATTCTCCATTCTCTCCACGTCCAAACCACCTCAGTGTATTTCTCCTCATCCACCCCACAACGTTCTTTCACTTCTTCATTCGTCAACCTGTCCCTCCATGTCACTCTACATGCTCCTCTCAAGTAGCTCATTTCCACTGCTCTCACTCTTGTTCCCCTCTTGCGAGGTCCATGCCTCGCTTCCATACGTCAGGGTAGGGATCACAATACTATCATGCAGTGACTTCTTAACTTCCATACGCACCTCCCTATTTCTCATCACTACTTTCAGTGAACCAACAATCTTCCTTCCCTGCTGTACCTTTTCACGCACTTCATCCCCCAAGGTTCCATCCTTACTCTTCGCACTACCCAAGTACTTGAATGCACTCACATTCTCCATATCATCGCCATCCAACCTCACCGTGCATTCTGTGACTTCATTCCTCTCAAGCACCATAATTTTACTTTTGTGTACATTAACTTTCAGATTCCTCTTCCTACACACTGTCACAAATTCATTGACCAAACCTTGCAACTCCCATTCATCGTCACTCAACAATACTGTATCATCAGCAAACAACAACACCGGAATCTTCCAAATCTCACCCTCATTCATTAGAGCAAGCCCCACATCCACTGCCCTACCTTGCACCTCCTTTACAACCCCATCCATGTATATATTAAACAGCCATGGAGACATCACACAACCCTGTTTCAGTCCCACACTGAGATAAAAGAACTCAGCTCACCATCCACTCGCACCGTAGCCCTAGCTCCTTCATACATACTCTTCACAGCACTCAACATTTTCCCCTCCACTCCATTTATTCTCAATACCTTCCACATACCTTGTCTATCTATTCTGTCATAAGCTTTCTCCAAGTCCATGAAGGCAGCATACACTTTCTTTCCTTTCTGTAGATACTTCTCCACTAACCATCCTAGAACATATATCTGATCTACACACCCATTTTCCCTTCCTAAATCCCCTTGTTCTTCTCCAACTAGCTCCTCTGTTATACAAGTATGCCTAACCCTAACATTGGGTATTCTACCATATATTTTTCCAGTCACACTAAGAAGGCAAATACCCCTATGGTTACCACATACTTCTCTCTCCCCTTTTCCTTTGTATAAAGGAACAATTATACCTGATTTCCAGTCCTCTGGAACCCTTTCCTCTTCCCAAGCCAATCTACATAACTTCCATAACCACTACACTAAATCTCACCCCCATACCTCAACATTTCACCACACACTCCAGCAGTTCCTGGAGCCTTTCCCATCTTGATCTTCTTCATTGCTTCCACTATTTCCCTCTACTTATCTCTTCCTCTCTCCTCTCATCTCTCCTTCTCCCAGCCATTCCCCAACCACTTATACTCGCACTGCTCTCACTCTCTACATTCAACAAATCCTCAAAGTGCTCCTTCTATCTCCTCATTTTCTCTCTCTTCTCCACCAACAATCTATTATTTCTATCTTTCACTCCCCTACTATTTCCTCTTTCACACTGTCTTACTTTCTTTACCTCCTTCCAAAACAATTTCTTACCCTCCATTTCACACTCAGATTCCTCCCAAATTCTTCATCCACTTTCTTCTTACTCTCCTTCACCAATCTCTTCACCTCCCTTCTCCTGCTCACATATACCACTCTTTTCTCTCTCTCATCTTCTCCCCTACCTCTACTCGCTAGCCATTCACTATATGCCTTCTTCTTGTGTTCCACAGCTCTCTTCACCTCATCATTCCAACTTGCTGTCCCTTGCACATCCCTGCATCTCCTCCTCACTCCACAAAGCATCTCACAAGCTGCCTCTATCTCTTCCGTGAATATCTTACATACGTCTTCCACCCCTTCCATCTGCTCTAACTCATACCTTCCCAATCTTTCTTCCACTATGCTCTTATACTCTGCCATTCCCTCACTGTCTTGCAATTTCTCCACTCTTCTCACGGGAGCTGTTTCCTCCTGTCTTCCCCTTCGTCTCTTCAACCATTTTCTTGCAGCCTTACCTTGGCCATCACTAAGTGATGGTCTGAGATTCCATTCTCCCACCCTCTCCACACTTTTGCATCCAACACTTGGTCTTAGTACCAATTTGAATTCCGTTTACTTTTTCCTCAAATCAATATCCCCTCTAGCCATGTTCCTCAAAGAGCCCGAAATTTCTTAAACTACTTAAATATCCCCATTTCGTTTCCTCACATAATTCCAAAACAAGGGTGACACCTGTTTATATATATATATATATATATATATATATATATATATATATATATATATATATATATATATATATATATATATATATATATATATATATATATATATATGAATTTGCAGTTGACACTGTTTTAAACTTCGCTTCAACTAATTTTTTATTATCCACTGTATAAATTAAATTATCTAAATATTGCCAAACGTCCCTGAGTAGTCTATCTCTCCCCCCAATGCTTCTTCAGAACCCAGTGTATTCGACCCCATATCCACACAGTTGACTAACCTTAACCTCACCCATAGCACTGATATTACCATTTTGGATGATATTAATGTACATCATGTAAAATAGTTATTGCATTCTGCCAGGACTGACGATACTGATCTAGAATGTGAACTGTTTGCACAGTCATTTAATCTCACGCAGCTGGTAAAGCAACCAACCAAAATATCGGATAATCCTTACTATAACGCTTATCTTTTGGATCTGTTCCTGACAAATAATCCATATCAGTAAAGGATAGAAATATTGTCACCACCGGGATCCTCCTACCACAATCTCATCAAAGCCTCATTAGTCGGTTCCCCCAAACCTCCCCACTTCGAACCTGTCAGGGTGACCTGATGACACTTTGATAGAGCAGATTGGGATGCATTTAGAAATTTCTCACTGACATTCCATGGCAGCCTTTTTTCTCTTGTGATCAGTTCTACCCAGTCCCACGTTAATGACTTAATGCACACAGTATGGAAATGTTCGTACCATGTCAACAGTTCACTAAAAGATCGGACTCCCCAAAATGATTTGATAGCAAATGTGCCACAGCAACGGCCCCAAAGTCATTAACATATAACTCTTCCTAAAAAAAACATCTGAATAGTTCAGTCAATTTAGAATTGAAAAAAAACCTTGGAAAAGCAGTAATAAATGTCGCTAAATCAAACTTTCTTCACAATCAAGCATCTAAATCAGGGGTACTCAGTTACTATGTGTGAAGGTCCAGACACAGTTTCCTGCGTGACAAGGGTCCAGATGAAATTTTTAATTCAAAATGTGGTAATAAGAAAGAAATAAGAACACACATTTAAACGTATTTCAAGCTACATGGATTTTTTTTTTTTGCCTCAAAATGTTGATGAAAATAAACAAGAAAAATCAATTGTCTCAAAAAAAAAAAAAAAAAAAAAATCGCTGAATGTACATTTGTGCTAGAAGTAACCATCCATCTTACTAGCTGAATAGTCCCTTGGAGAAAAGGAAATGGAAAAAAAAAAATCTAACAGTAAAACACTGAAGGTCTTGGTTAGCATATCTGGAGGGCCAAAATTAAACTGTACTTCTAGAAGAAGGGAGGGTGACTAAAAAAAGAAACTCCATATTTTTCTGTAACACAAAATATTACATAATAGTGCGGTATGTAAGTATAGTACAGTTTGCATTAAAAAAAAAAAAGAATCTCTTTGTTGAGGGAAGGAGGATCAGTTTTCACATGGACTGTAAATGTAAATATTACTAATACAGACCTGTCACTGAGTGACGGAATTACAGTTACTTTATTTGTGTGAAAAGTGACATTTATTCCTTCTTGATGATTCTCGGAACGTTGGTACAGATGATGTGACAGCTAGTCTAAAATAATGGGAAAAACAGAGTAAAATTAAAAACTACTATTAATTTCTGATCCACATTAAAGACAATTTATTTATTTACTTGTTTATGTTTTTTTTTCCTTTTTTTTTTAGAGACAGGAAGGCACTGGAGTCCACACAAAAGCTCACTGCGGTCCGGATTTGGACTGCGGTCCGCCTATTGAGTACCACTGATCTAAATTATTGAACAATCCTAATGACAATAAAATATTCTGGTCAACTCTCAGTTCTTTCAATAATAGCTTTAACAAGTCATCATCCATTCCCCCACTAAATTTTTCAGATGGTAACATTACAAATGACTCGCATGGTAAAGTGAATATTCTTTGCCAGTACATTTGCCAGAAATTCTTCCTTTCAGGAAGTCATCCAGAACGTCCCATACTAAAACTTGATACTCCCGAAATCGCTTTACTTAAAATACAGACTAGATACGTAAAATCCATCCTAGACAACTCTCCAGCCAACAAAGCTCCAGGCCCAGATGGAATTCCTCCAAGTGTGTTAAAAAAGTGCTCCCCAGATCTTGCCTCTCTTCTAGCTAAATTATTCGGATTATGCCTACGTTCATCTTCATTCCCTAATTCTTGGAGAGAAGCCAATATCAGCCCAATTCCGGAGAAAGGAAGTTCCTTTGACCCTTTTGATTACAGACCAATAGCTATCACGTCGTCTCTTGGTAAAGTAATTGAGAGTGTAATTAATAAGCACAGAGTTAAACAGCTTAATTGGTGATAAACAGTAAAGTTTTTGGTTCGAAAGATCCACCATTGATATACTCAATATTCTGATTCATCCCATCCATCAATCAATTGACCATCATGGAGAAACTTATGCAATACCCCTTGATATTTCTCAAGCTTTTAATAGATTATGGCACCATGCCCTGCCATCAACTCCCTTGCTATAGACAAACATCTTTGGTTCCTCTGATTTCCTCAAGTCTCAGAAATAGAAAGATAAAAGTAGATGATAGGCTATATGTTCCAATTTCCACTCAGTTAATGCCAGCGTGCCACAAGGATCAGTTCTGCTCCTACCCTATTCCTAAATCATATTAATGACTTCTTATCTGTCACCCATAATCCCATCCATTTATAGGCAGAAGACTCAACACTCCACAGCTTACTCACACTTATCCCCTACACACCGGGCTTATTTTCAGCTGGGCGTGCTCTCACTACGGGCATTCTTGGCAAAGCAGCTCTTTTTCAAACCTTAATATCTTGAAGAATATAACAGACAGAGAAATAAGTCAAAAACAATATTACTCCAACTCTTCTTCTTGCAAATGAAATCATCCCTGGGTCTCCAGGTTTTCCCATCGATGAGTAAGGACGAGTAGAAGAGTGGTTTTCGGTGTTTTGATGGGGAGTCTCCGAGTGTGGCTGCTTACAGCTGCCTTGGCGAGCCTGGCTAGCGTTGGCAGCACTGACTGAAGTGGTGATTGTAACACTGCCCGGCCTTCCTTCACAAACACCAACACTTTTCCACTCTTCATTCCACTTTTGCTTATGCACCGTCATGAGTCATCACCCTGCTCATGTGGCTTGCCATTGGTTTTCCAGCTGTAATAGAGTGGCACTATGCCCCGTAGGTGTGTGGGAAAACTTGTTTTATGCTTTTCTTTATTATTTTCAGGTATCAGTTAAAATACGTACCCTAAACTGTATGTTCGATAGCAATTATAATATACTTCATATCACAATTATGGTTTATTGCACTTGAAAAAATAGTTGTTCAGCATACTAAACGCAGGTATGGTTGAGTATGAGGTATGCACTTGTACGTAAATTTTTTTTGTTTTATACTCTTCCCAGGCATCGTGGAAATATTACTTATGCTGTCAACAACTTATGTTATTTATACTTCAGCTCACTAATACGCTTCATATCACATCTTCGCAAATATTTCAAGAGTAAGTATTGAACAAATCTTGTTCTGCCCAACAAAGTATTGCACTTGAAAGCAGCTTTGCTCCACATAGCACACAGTACGGTTCGATATGAGGTATACACTTGTACATAAATATTGGCTTTTTTCTACTATTCTTATGCATCATGAAAATATTACTTATGCTCTCAACAACTTATAACATTTGTACTTAAGTTCACTAATACGCTTCATATAGCATCTTTGCAAATATTTCAAAAGTATAGAAAAAAATCTTGTTCTACCTAACAAAGTACTATTGCGAACAGGAGTTTAGCCACCCTCGTCCAGCCAACCTGTGTATGTGGCAGAGTCGCATTCACGAGCACAGAAGTTGCCTTCGATGCATTTGTCGAAAAATATTCCTTCAGCTTTGGGCTTGTACTAATGGATAAAGCAATAGTAATATTTGAAGGTTTGACTCTGATAACACGAATATATCATACTGATTATTTAATAACTTGTTTCTCGTATCGAGCCAAGCAAGTGATAAATATGTATATTTGGTTCCACTCCACGACTTCCTGCAGGTCTGAACCAGCGAACACGGAGTGAACAAGTTCGAAGCATTCATTTGTTAACAGGAGAGAGAGAGAGAGAGAGAGAGAGAGAGAGAGAGAGAGAGTAGCGGGTGCCCGTGAATTTTAGGGGAATGAGGTGGAGAAATGAGGTGCTCAACACAGTTAAACAGAGATTTTTCCTTTCGTTTCGGTTGGCTTTCTATGCTTAAATGGCTAAATGAAGGTAAATTATGAAATATAATAACTGGATGACGAAGTGGTAATAGGGTCTGGCTAATGGTTGTTTGGTCCAAGGTGTGCAGTGGTAAGCCTAATTCCAGGCAACGGTCGCTGTTAAAACTTGGATGTTTTAGGTCCCATTTATTTTAAATATATTTTAAATATTTCCATGTATGTTTACAGTACGTGTATACCCCTATGGACCTATTTTCACCCCATAAATATTTTTATCAAGGACATTTTCACCACTCGGAGCACAATCCCTTATGGACCTATTTTCCTTAATGACTTTTTCTTTTTTTCAAAGACGCCTACTTCCCTACGTAACCTATTTTCCCCCGAACTAATTTTCCCCATTGATGTATTTTCTCCCCATGGACCAATTTTTCCGTCGACCTTGAATCTCTCTATGAATGCAGGTTTCCTACATGGTCGTATACCCATGGATATATTTTTCACAATGCACCTATTTTCCCCATAAACCTGTTATCCGACGTGGTTATATAACCCACTGATGCGTGCAGTTGAAACACAGAACTAACCAACAGACGTATTGCTCGATGAACCTGTTGTAACTCACTGGATCTATATACCTACTTCAGCATGATTCCAGAATAATATCCCCTGTGGACCGATTTTCCCAACTCGGACATTAACTCAATTCACCTAATCCCAGTGGCCTGTTTTCCCACAATCCGTCCATCCACCTACACACCCACCCATCAACGCACATATCCACAACCTTACTCAATACAGTATGTCTCAAAAGTAGGACGACACAAACCCGTCTCTTGCCTTGTCCTACAGGTAGTCCCACCACCCACCTCACTTAAACAAAGCATGAACCCCACTCCACCCCACTTAACCAGCCCAACAACCCTTTCCCTCCCTCTCGTCCACTCACTCCACCTAGTCCGCCTGTGAAACAACCAGCCTACACTAACCAATCCACCCACCCAGTTACCAACCTACCAATCCGCATATCATGCTCCACAAGTCAGATGTCTCTCAATTAAACACACACACACACACACACACACACACACACACAGACACACACAGGCGGGGTGGATTTCCTTACACGAAAGATGAGTCTCACTGCTTAACTCAGTCTGTCGATAGAAAATAGTACCGGGTACTCTTTACAGGGAGTTTGCCAGGCCATAGACAAGGGGCTTCATTCCGGCTACATACACATGATTTTATGCGATATGAGTAAATATGGTGTTCAAGCTAAACAGGGAATTTTTCCTTTCGCTGATGACGAAGGAGTTTATTTATCACAGGATAACATCTCGTCGGACAAAATGAAAGATGGGTTTTATTCTGGGTAACGCCAGTTGACTCAAATAATTTGGCAGGCCGCGTAACTTCTATTAGATGTCTTATGTTCGCATTTTTTTTGTCTCTCTGGTGGTTGGCACCTGGACATTTTTGGCGAACTCATAAGTATTTTTCTCATTAACTGGATATTTCTCTCTGGACAGAGAGGCAAATTACTTTCTTAAGCACAACTTTTTGTTAAATCAACAGCATTTATCTCCTAATTCATTATACCAAAGAAAACAATCCTAAATATATATATATATATATATATATATACAGTATATATATATATATATATATATATATATATATATATATATAGATAGATAGATAGATAGATAGATAGATACATAGATAGATAGATAGATAGATATAGATAGATAGATAGAGATAGATAGATACAGATATAGATAGATAGATAGAGATATATAGATAGATAGACAGATAGATATAGATATATAGATAGATATAGATATATAGCTCTATATATAGCTCTCTATCTCTCTCTCTCTCTCTCTCTCTCTCTCTCTCTCTCTCTCTATATATATATATATATATTGTTACGGAACAGAGAAAGATAATGTACACTTTAAGTGAGAATACTAAAAATCAATACTGTCCCGTAAAGTTCCAGGTTCAAAACAAAAGAGGTAAAATTACAAGTTAAAGTTTAATGCTCAAACTAACAACAAAACATTCAGGACTCATAAGGATAATGTAATGGCAAAACACAGGTTAAATATATGGTTAACTGCAATAGCCACTATTAACACGAAATTAGCAAGAGTAAATTTATCTAAGCCCTGATAAAATGAAATTACCAGATAATACTCAGTGAATGCAAGATATATTATTACAGATACAAAATATTATTAATAATGACTGACTTCCAAGCTTTACATTAATCACAAAAACCTCACTAGGCCTACAAATTAACACCTTATGCTATACAGTACAAGAACAAAATGTAATAACACTCATACTCAAATTACACAGCAGTTAGATGGCTGGAGACTTCCTGAGCACTCACAATAATAACAACTGTACAGGGGAGGACAGAGGTGTGAGCAAAATGAGGAGTAGATCTAAGTGGCAATAATGCAGAGACTGAGCTCATTATATAGGGGCCGGCAGAGCTTGATACAACTTGTAAGAAGGACGCGCAAATGAAGCCATGGGGACAAAGAGTTGACAATCCTGCTCTGAACAACAGAAAGAACGACTTACTCTACTATAAGGGAGGAGGGGGGGAGTGAGGTAGAACACGCTCGTGATCAAACATGCAGCATACTGTACGTTAGAATTACACAAAGGATGATGACATCATAGGCTATGTAACACCTCCCCACAAAGAAAAAGAAATTTACAAAGGAAATTTCTTATTACTCTAAAACAATCTGTCTAAAGTCTAGATAAGCAATCTGCAATAACATTTTCTTTCCCCTTGACATGTTGTATGTCTAATGAATACTCCTGAAGTAGTAGACTCCATCTTGTCAATCTCTGATTTTTATCTTTAAACTTACTAAGGAATTTCAGTGGCTTATGATCGGTATAAATGACTATGGGGTCAAAACCAGAACAAATAAAATGAAAAATGCTGTAAACCCAAAATCAAGGCCAAAAGCTCTTTCTCAATAGTTGAGTAGTTCTTTTGAGGTGGAGTGAACCTCTTACTGTAATAAGATACAGGGTGTTCAATACCCTGATCATCCTCTTGCAGCAAAACAGCCCCAGCTCCTGTATCACTTGCATCAACAGCCATCTTAAAAGGCTTAGAAAAATTTGGAGTAGCGAGCACTGGCTGACTTAATAGGATAGCTTTAAGCTTGCTGAAAGAGGATTCACAGTTATCGGTCCAGAGAAATTTAACTCCCTTTTTCAGTAGGTCTGTAAGTGGTGATACAAGAATTGAAAAGTTAAGAACAAATCTCCGGTAATAACCTACCATTCCCAAAAATCTTTGTAGCTCTTTCCTACTTTTAGGTCTGGGAAGATCACTTATAACCTGAACCTTAGCTGCTGGTGGTGCAACATGTCCATCACCAATTACGTACCCAAGGTACTGAACTTTAGCTTGACCAAACTCACACTTTGATAAATTAGCTACAAGATTAGCCTGAACCAAACGCTCAAGAAATTTACTGACATGGCATAGGTGATCTTTCCAGTTGTCACTGAAGATTAATACATCATCAATATAAACAACACAACCTGCCAAACCCTCTGTTACAACATTCATGAGCTTCTGAAATGTGGCTGGTGCATTCTTCATACCATATGGCATTACAGAACATGCAAAAGTCTTTCCTAGTGTTACAAAACATGAGATCTCCCTAGCACGTTCAGTCATAGGTACTTGCCAGTATCCCTTTAACAAATCAAACTTATGTACACCCGAAAGCACTAATCTCTCCCCCCTAATAGCCGGAGTCGCGGTCAGTGAGCGACCAGGCGATCGAACACCCCACATCCACCGTCCCTACCCCAACCCCAAAGCGTTGTTGGATATATGTGGGACGGCCAGAGCTGGTGATGTTACAATGTGTCATGACTGTTTTTATATACAATCAGAATTAGTGTAGGTAAGTATATAAAGGCAATTAATGTGTAATACTATGCTGGTATCCACAACATACGAGAAAGGCACGAAAATGAAAGAAGACATACGGCGTATTATGTGTTAGTGACTATATATTTACATACTATATTATAATGTAACTACAGATAAATATAGTATAGCATCTGATGAAAGATGTGATGTCGTTTCTTATACATTCTCACTCCCACCTCCATCACCCTTCTCTCTGATTTGCTGTCTCCACCAAACGCCTCTCATACCCTGTCATCACCCATCCCCATCCATTGTTAACCAACATAAAGATAATGATAAAATAATCTGTAAAGTATTAATCATATTGTATTATCACACGCTTCTGCATTATCACCAACAAATAAAAAACATACAATACTCCGGTATACCTGCCAACCATTTCATCCTGTTGTAAGATGTTACATGACACAATCTGCAAGTTGGACCTTGTGTTACAATGACATACGGTTGTTTATCGTTAACACAGGTTGTGTGGCTTTGGACATCTATTAATCCATATGAGCGTGGTAATTTAAGCCTTACATTATAAACTCGTAAGGATTATGTTCCTGTCATTAATGGATGAACGAAACGAATCAGAGATCGGCTCTGACGAACCACGAACTCTGTCTTAACGAAAATATTCCGACCACCTCTCACAATAGTGACACAGTGTCATTATGTATATGATTGAATGTGGGTCAATCCTATACATAACGACATTGTGTCACTGTTGTGTTAAAGCAGAGTTCGTGGTTCGTCAGAGCCGATCCCTGATTCGTTTCCTTCATCCAATAATGACAGGAACATAATCCCTACGAGTTTATAATGTAAGGCTTAAATTACCACGCTCATATGGATTGATAGATGTCCAAAGCCACACAACCTGTGTTAACAATAAACAACCGTATGTCATTGTAACACAAGGTCCAACTTGCAGAGTGTATGTCATGTAACATCTTACAACAGGATGAAATGGTTGGCAGGTATACAAGAGTATTGTATGTTTTTTATTTGTTGGTGGTAATGCAGAAGCATGTGATAATACAATAAGATTAATACTTTACAGATTATTTTATCATCTTTATGTTGGTTAACAATGGATGGGGATGGGTGATGACAGGGTATGAGAGGCGTTTGGTGGAGACAGCAAATCAGAGAGAAGGGTGATGGAGGTGGGAGTGAGAATGTATAAGAAACGACATCACATCTTTCATCAGATGCTATACTATATTTATCTGTAGTTACATTATAATATAGTATGTAAGTATATAGTCACTAACATAATACGTCGTAAGTCTTTTCATTTTCGTGCCTTTCTCGTATGCTGTGGATATTAGCATAGTATTACACATTAATTGCCTTTATATACTTACCTACACTGGTTCTGATTGTATATAAAAACAGTCATGACACATTGTAACATCACCAGATCTGGCCGTCCCACATATATCCAACAACGCTTTGGGGTTGGGGTAGGGACGGTGGATGTGGGGTGTTCAATCGCCTGGTCGTTCACTGGCCGCGACTCCAGCTAACAGGGGGGAGAGATTAGTGCTTTCGGGTGTACCTAGCCTTTCCGATCTTGCCTATGCAATCTTCCACGCGAGGGAGAGGGTAAGTGTCTTTTGGTTATCTGATTAACACGTCTGTAGTCGATGCAAAGCCGCTGTGACCCACCTGGCTTAGGGACTAGAGTGACAGGAGAACTCCACTCGCTCTGACAGGGCTCAATCATCTTGTGGTCCAACAGGTAGCCAAGCTCCTTCTGGATGAGAGGAACTTTCACTGGGTTCACACGGTAAGGAGGCAGTTTAATTGGTTTTGCGTCTCCAACATCGACATCATGCATCAACACAGTGGTTCTTCCTGGAGTGGCACAGAACATTTGCGGGTACTCCTGAAGTAATGCCGAAAACTCCTGCCTTTCCTCGGGAGGTAGATGAGAAAGCTTAGTCTGGAGATCATTCATGATATCAGGATTCTTCCCCAAACTATCACTCAAGGCTCATGCTGCATGGGAGAACTTCACTTGCAGACTCGGGTGGAACAGCTACAGTGCAGACTGGGTTATTTTCGTCCCGCCTGTGATATAACTTTAGCATGTTGATGTGACAAAGTTGCTTGTTCTTTATACGATCTGGTGTGGCGATGACATTGTTGACATCACAGAGTTTCTTCTCCACGAAATAAGGACCACTAAACTTGGCTTGAAGAGGTTGCCCATGCAACGGTAGCAGAATCAAAACCTGATCTCCTGGCTGAAAGTGGCGTAACCTGGACTTCTTATCATACCAAGTCTTCATCTTCTCCTGAGCAGCTCGTAAATTCTCTCTTGCCAGCTGTAAAGCAGTGGACAGCCGTTCTTTGAACTTCATCATATATTCCAGCAGGTTGACGTCATCTTCCTCCGACAGCCAGCATTCCTTGAGTAGCTTAAGGGGTCCTCTTACTTCATGGCCAAACAGTAGTTCAAAAGGTGAGAAGCCCAGTGATTCATTTGGAGATTCTCTTGCAGTAAATACAACGAATGGAAGACCTTTATCCCGGTCTTTCTGATGTTCCAAACAGTATTTCTTGAGCATCGATTTGAGTGTTTGATGATATCTCTCCAACGCTCCTTGGGTCTGGGGATGGTAAGCTGAAGACGTGATCTGGGTGATGCCCAACTCTTTCGGAGAGTGCTTGAAAACATTTGACATGAAATTACTTCCCCGGTCTGACTGTACCTCCTTGGGCAGACCAAACTTTGTGAAGAACCTCAGCCTTTCCTTAATCACGTTCTTTGCTGAGATATTTCTAAGTGGAATGGCTTCAGGATAACGAGTAGCCATATCAATCAGGGTCAACACAAGAAAATCCTGAAGAAGTCTTAGGAAGAGGGCCCACAATATCCACCAACACACGGGTGAAAGGCGCCTCAAAAGGAGGAATGGGAACTAGAGGTGCAACCTTTTCGGTCTGATTACACCTCCCCACAACTTGACAGGTGTGACAAGACTTACAATACCACGAAACATCCCTGAAGATACCTGGCCAGTAGAAGTGTTTCAAAATGCGTGCCACAGTCTTCCTCACTCCAAGGTGTCCTGCCAAACTGGAATCATGAGCCACTCTAATGATATCCTGCCTACAAACACGAGGGATGACAACGATGTACAACCTCCCATTCACAGTCGGCTGATGCTGTTGGGGGTCTCCACTTCCTCATAAGTACTCCTGACTTTATATAATAACAAGTAGAAGCACCGGCTGACTCTTCCTCACTGCAAGCAGTGTTAGCTAGACCTTTCAACTCAGGGTCAGCAACCTGCAACTCAACCAACTCTTGACGAGACAAATTATCAACACTACGGGGTACTGCCTCATCTGGTGAGTGGTCCAAATTAGCAAGAAAAGTGTCAGCTAGGATAACATCATCATCATCATTATCCTCTAAGTCACCAGTAACTTTAGACTTAGCCCTAGTGACAGCACATGCAGGGAACACATCAGGGACATCACAATCCTGGGCCGCAGCCACTGGCTCACTAGACAACTGAGGAGCTGGACACACTTGACTTCCACCAATATCATTTCCAAGTAAGAAAGTTACACCTGACATTGGGAGTGTCTCAACCAACCCAACCATAATGGAACCATTAACAAAACCAGACTCTAAATTCACTCTGCACAGAGGGACAGAGAAGTAATTATTCCCTACACCTTGTATGATTACAGTTTCATCAGAGGAATTAACATTAGATCCTAGAACACTGGTCAGCATAAGGGATTGGCAAGCACCTGTATCACGATATATTTTAACTGATTTCCTGTCATTACTATCCAGAGGACTGACAAAACCTTCAGACAGGAAAATAGCACATGAACTCTTCAGAGTGTCACCCACGTTACTGCTCAAAAGAGGAGCTCCATCATGAGAATTTAAGTTACCCCTCAAAGCAGGTTCAATTAACTCAGTTAAGGAATTCTGCAAACTCTCAAGGGTGGACACTAGACCAATTGACTGAATATTTAGACTCCTTTTTGTTCACATCACGCTGTCTCCTGAAACATTTCTTCGTAGTATGACCAAGCTTACTACAATAAATACATTTACTTTTCTGAAATCTAGAGGTGGAGCTGGTATTTACTTCCTGAGAAACATCATCTTTATTCTCTTTCCTGTTACCTGTACTCTGAGTAGAGGCAACGTACTTACTCTCACTTTCCTTTTTTCTTTAGAATATTTCTTGTGAGAACATATTCATCAGCTAAAACTGCAGCATCAGACAAATTATCTATTCTTCTCTCATCAAGATATAGGCTTACATCTTTACTAATAAACCTTTTAAAGTCCTCCAGCAAAATCATCTGCTTAAATTTGTCAAAATCAGAATCCACATTCTTAGAATTTAACCACTGCTCTAACGGATCTTCTTTTATTTTTGCATACTCAACATGGGATTGCTTATCTTGCTTATAAGTTGTCCTAAATTTTACTCTATAGGCTTCAGGAACAAGCTCATAGGCCTTAAGAATCAAGCTCTTAACTACATCATAATTATCACATTGATCCTGAGGCAAAGATGCATAAGTTACTTGAGCTTTACCGGTGAGAACAGTTTGAGGGAGTACTGGCCAATACTTTTTGGGCCAATTAAAACCTGTAGCTACCCTCTCAAACAACTGAAAATACTTTGTTAAATCAGATTCATTAAAAGGAGGGACAGTTTAACATTTTTAGCCACATCAAAATTAATAGAGCTAGATGATCCAGTTCCACCTTGTTTCATGCGATACTCATGGTCTGCCTGAATCCTACCAATTTTTAATTTGTGCCTCCTGAATATGAGCCTGAGACTCAGCCTCCTTAGCACGTGCCTGAAACTCAGCCTCCTTAGCATTTGCCTGAAATTCAGCCTCTTTAACACGAGCCTCCTGCAGGGCTAGCTGTAACTTAGGTAATTCAATCTGCGTTTGTTCATTTGGAGGAGTTACATTAAACAAGCTTTCATTAATCATGTCAACAATTTGATCTTTAGAATGATGAGAGCGAACAGCAATTCCCAATTGTTGAGCAACAAGGTTAAGTTCATTCTTTGTTCTGTTTTCTACATCACACTGTTTGCACATTTGACAAAAAATCTTTGGCTTCATCAAGCGTAGTAATAGTAGACAGTCACAAAATATCAAGCAATATCCTTATGATAATATCCTGAATATCCTGATAAGAGGTCGCCAAATTTATGTTACGGAACAGAGAAAGATAATGTACACTTTAAGTGAGAATACTAAAAATCACTACTGTCCCGTAAAGTTCCAGGTTCAAATCAAAAGAGTTAGGTAAAATTACAAGTTAAAGTTTAATGCTCAAACTAACAACAAAACATTCAGGACTCATAAGGATAATGTAATGGCAAAAAACAGGTTAAATATATGGTTAACTGCAATAGCCTCTATTAACACGAAATTAGCAAGAGTAAATTTATCTAAGTCAGCCCTGATAAAATGAAAATACCACATAATACTCAGTGAATGCAAGATATATTATTACAGATACAAAATATTATTAATAATGACTGACTTCCAAACTTTACATTAATCACAAAAACCTCACTCGGCCCACAAATTAACACCTTATGCTATACAGTACAAGAACAAAATGTAATAACTCATACTCAAATTACACAGCAGTTAGATGGCTGGAGACTTCCTGAGCACTCACAATAATAACAACTGTACAAGGAAGGACAGAGATGTGAGCAAAATGAGGAGTAGATCTAAGTGGCAATAATGCAGAGACTGAGCTCATTATATAGGGGCCGGTAGAGCTTGATACAACTTGTAAGAAGGACGCACAAATGAAGCCATGGGGACAAAGAGTTGAGAATCCTGCTCTGAACAACAGAAAAAACGACTTTACTATAAGGGAGGAGGGGGGGGAGTGAGGTAGAACACGCTCGTGATCAAGCATGCAGCATACTGTACGTTAGAATTACACAAAGGATGATGAAATCATAGGCTATGTAACAATATATATATATATATATATATATATATATATATATATATATATATATATATATATATATATATATATAAAAGCAAGGGAAGTTTTAGTGACTGATGGAAGAAATACTCACACTGTGACCTGTTTTCAATGGATCACAGGAATCCAGGGTTTCTCATCCCTTGCATTTCCCTGCGCCAGTCTGCCTCCACCTCATTATTCCAAAATTCACAGGCACCCACCATACACGCTCTCTCTCTCTCTCTCTCTCTCTCTCTCTCTCTCTCTCTCTCTCTCTCTCCTGTTAACAAATGAATGCTTCGAACTTGTTCACTCTGTGTTCGCTGGTTCAGACTTACAGGAAGTCGTGGAGTGGAACCTAATATACATATTTATCACTTGCTTGGCTCTATACGAGAAACAAGTTATTAAATAATCAGTATGATATAATCGTTTTATCAGAGTCAAACCTTCAAAGTAAATATTACTATTGCTTTATCCATTTCTACAAGCCCAAAGCTGAAGGAATATTTTTCGACAAAAATGCATTGAAGGCAACTTCTGTGCTCGTGAATGCGACGTTGCCACATACACAGGTTGGATGGACGAGGGTGGTTAAGGACTCCTGTCCGCAATAGTACTTACTGTACTTGAAAGCAGCTTTGCTCAACGTATTGCACGCAGTGCAGTTCAGTATGAGGTATGCACTTGTACTGTACATAAATTTTGGCTCTTTCTACCATTTTCAGGCATTGTGAAATTATTACCTAGGTTCTTCACAGCTTATAACATATTTGTACTTCAGATCACAAATACGCTTCATGGCACATCTTCACAGATATTTCAAGAATAAGTGAAAAGAAATTATAGTTCTACCCAGTAAAGTCATTTTCGTACATGACTCTTGGTTTTCTTTCATACATCAGGTAGGGTTACTCAAGTTTTTATCAACAATGGCATCACATTTCCATAAAACATACACACACACACACACACACACACACACACACACACACACACACACACACACATTTTCACTTTCCTCATACCCCCCCAAAAAAAGAGCACACTTGTTCACTTTTTCCACTTTTCCACACATCTCCCCAGTAATCATGTTCAGAATGATACTCAAAGAAGCATTAGGGTACAGCGGGACCTTGCATTCATCACACTGGTATTTTTTTTCTAATGCAAGAAAAAGAAACCAAAGGCCAGAAGCCCACAAACTGTTCCATTCAAGAAAAAACAAAAACAATACAAAAGAGAGCCAAATTCAAGATCCGTTCATATCGAGATGCCTGGACACACTGCGTAAGAAAGACTGGAGATCATAGGAAGCAGGAAATACAAACAAAGGGAGACAGTTCCAGAGCTGACCTGTTGCATAAATGAAGGACTGGGAGTATTGGTTAACTCTTGCATTAGAGAGTTGGACAGAAAAGGGATGAGAATTTGTTGGTAGACGGGTGCTACGCACCCTTCGTAGAGTTGGAGGGATGCAAGCAGACAGTTCCTTCCGTGTGGGGGAGTGGCGTTTTGTCTTGCTGCACACATGGCAGTGCCTGTAGGCTGGCCGACCTGCTGGCATAAGGCCTACGTCAACAAGACAGTGACGGTGTAAATATTGAGCACAGCTCAGCCTGTCTGCCATCACTGCCTGGTACATCTCCCTCCTCCCAACTGTCAACTGTGCAGTTGCATACTCTGCAAGCAGCTTGCATGTTAGCTCTTTCTCAAACTCTCGTAGAGAAAGATTCTTTTGCCAAACCTGCTTGAAGAGAACGTACCTGTTCAGGACGGCAATATCAAGAAGGTGTAAGATCGCCTTCTTGTACCACCAACAGGATCTATGGAGGCAATCAACTTCCTCTGTCTGCATGTCCCCTATCCACGTGTTGATGTAGTCGTTGACAGCATCAGGCTTGAACACGGGTCCCCTGGTCCTGAAGTCTGTCCTGCCTGTGTCCTCCATAACCTCCTTATGAATGATGGTCAACATGTTAACCTTACACTTGTTGTGCCACATAAGGGCTACCATGTTACCACATTTCTGGGTGAGGAGGGAACCTTTTTCAGTTTTCTCAGGGAAAGATGGAAAATTCTACCAGCACAGACAGTTCCACAGGACCTAGTACCATGGTCAAGTTAATACTTGGTCAATGCAGGAGAGGTGTAATAATTGTCAGTGAACAGGATGTGGTGCCTGTTGAAATACCTGTCCATGAGCACTTTCATGACTGATGCCGAGAAACCATGGGGATCATCAGAAGGTATTTCAACATATGTTGTTGAATAAACTATTACTGTACATCAGGCACATATCCAGTTTGCAGTCACATAAGACAAAGAACTTCAGTTGAAAACGGTGATGCTTTGATGGAATATATTGAATAAATGCTAAACGGCCCTGGAACAACACAAGCAACTCGTCAATAACCACTTTCTGAAATAGCCGGAAAAGCCTTGCAAAAGTCTCCTTGCGCATAGTCAGAATGGGCCTTACTTTCCATAAGCTGTCATTGGGAGTTGGCCCACAATTCCTGTTGAAATGCAGGAACCATTATATGGCCAGGTACCTATCATGGGCCATATATTTTCCAAAGACAGGTGTGCCCACAAGTTCGTCAATGGACTAATAATTATGGAGCACATGTTCTCTTATGAGGGCCATCATCAAGGTCAAGGGAAGCTACACAAACAACTCCCCCACCTTCACTGGAACCCAATCCTTCATTTTTGTACTCTCACTGTCCGAAATCTTCACCCAGCGCACACTTATGGCCTGCTGATAGTTTATCTCAGCCACGTGGTACTGTATTATTGCAATGAGAAAATTACCTGGAAAAAGGACATCATAGTCCTGGGCCAAGGGAACAGTTGACCAAACTGCACACCTGCCACTTCTGCATCAAAAGCAGGCACAGAGGGCTCGAATGCTGCTCCCTCCTCGCACACATAGGCAGCCAATTTCCAAACACCTGGGAGCCTTGCCCATGTTTTTTTGCCAGCATGTCTTTTCATACCACGTGCAGCAGCCCTCGCCCATGTGCACTCCTATGGGGGTGGTCATGGGCAGGGGTGAAGGGGAGGAGAGGCAGAGGTGAGGGAGTGCAGGGGTGATGACTCACCTGACGTGGGCCTTTCCTGGGGAGATGTTGGCGGCCCAGTCACACCATGTGAGGGCAGAGTGGAAATTTCCACAGGTGGAGGGCTAAGTTGGGGAGAAAATGACTTGAAGTGCATGGTTGTGGCGACGAGGGACGTTGGAGGGAGAGACTGTGGCGAACTGGCCATGAGGGTGGTGGCGAGATGCAGCTGCAGCATTTGTGGAGGAGATGACTGTCGCCATCTCCCTCACTTTCTCCATGGCCAGGGTCATCCAACTCCTCCTCTGACATGAAATAGTCACGCTCATAGGCCCTGCTATCCTCCTGTAGCAACTGTTGTTGCTTTTCAGGCGTTTCAGGGCGGTAGGGGATGGAGGGTGTGATACTTCGCTTTCAACGAGGTAGCTTCCCCCTCCTGCAGAGGAAAGCTCACCACTCATGCTCATGGACACAGTTTCATCCAGAGCACAACCTATGTCACTGTCACTAAGCCATTTCCCCGCTGGTAAGGGCTGAACCTTGGCGGGGTTTAATGATGCAATTTGGTTTCGTGGCTGTGGGGAAGGAACTGGATGAGGAGCCTAAGGAAGACTTTGCACCACTCTGTCACAAGCCCTTGTACAGACTGAACCGTACATCAGTGGGGTACCTTGGGTAACTCCGTACCCTGTGGTAATGAGAGAAAATGGTCGCGGGTTCAAATGGTGGCAGGAAGACACTTGCGTGTATAGCTGCTACCTGGCGGCCCTGTAGCAGCCTGATTGTGATGTGTATGTGCGTTACCCAGAGGATAGGGGTTAAACACCCATTTTCAAAGTTTAATATCTCTAACTCACGGCTCAATAGTGCCATCTCCATAAATCAAAGCGTATCTAAGATCACTGAATGGGTACAAAATTACCTTGTCTCATTTAATGCCAGTAAAACCAAATATATACAACATACTAAGAAACAGATATTAACAGATTCTTATATAACCTTCAATAATGTTGACATTTCTATCTCTAAAAGTACCGAAAATCTCAGTGTTTCACTTAACAATGTCCTCAGATCGATCTCTCATGCCTCAAAGAACCTTGGATTATTGTACAGAGGCCATAACTTCTTCACTGACAAGCAGTTAGCAATAATTTATAAGTCTTGTGCTTTCTCAGCTGGAATAGGCCTATTGCTCACCCTTGTGGAATGGATGTGGAGAGGTTGCACTAAAACAACTACACGAAACTCAGAATAAAGCTGGTAGAATATTTAATAATCCTGTTATTACAAATGAACTACCTTCCCTATAAGTAGGAGGAATGTTACCTCTCTTGCATTATTTTACAGATACTTTTATGGCAAGTGCACAGAGGAAGTTGCATCCATTGTGCCTCCTTTCCATACCTTTCCTGGCGCTAATAGGCATCTGGTAGCGCTCATGACTGGAATGTCACACAGCCATATTGCAGAACTTCTGCCTATCAGAAGTTTTTTTATTCCCCGAACTGCATCTCCTTGGAACTCGCTTCCCCAGAATTGTTTCCCCCCGAACTTTAATATACAGCTGTTCAAATCCAACTGTTACAGATTTTTTTTTATGAGTGGAGGACCTAGTTAATCTGGTGTATGTATTATTTTTCTTATTCACTTGTTTTTACTTCTTCCGTTTTCTTATTAAAAAGAAAATGCAGTTTCATCTGGGACTGTCAAGACATCTTGTAGCTGATGTTTCACACAAACGGCGTCCTCTACGATGAGTTGGGCACCGATCTGAGCAACCAGTGCACCAGGTTTGGGGACATCCGAAGCTTTAGGAGGATTCATAGCGAAGTATACTGACACCACGAGGAGGAGAAATGAGAACTATTTATGTTGAGTGAGTGAAACTCAGTTTCTTTTGGAAGCTGAACGGAGCTTACTTCGGTAATCATCAACGACATAAGATGAAGAAGAATCTGGATCAGAGATTGAAGAAGATGAGGAATCAGGTCCTGCATGAGAATAGATAATAACCCCAGGTCCATCTTCATCTATCCATCAATATTAACAGTTTGAGAAGCCTGAGTATCTGGATTCCAAACTTTGTACTTATTTCCATGCTCTTTAGCCAATACACAGATTGGTTCATAAAGTTTAGGAGAAAGTTTAGTTTAACGATCAGGAAATGAAATCATGACACCATCGCCAGTGTCAATAAAGGATACGAGTAATTCATTTTTTTTTTAATACTGCATGTAAATCATTTCATCCCTTGAAGCTGCCAAACTCTTGCTAACATTGTTATGAATGGACTGAAAGGCAGACATCTGAGTCTTTGTCTATTCATCTACATTGTAAATTGGCCGTGGGTAACTACTGGCGGAGAATATCATATGGGAGGGCCTTAACATGACCATATAGGATGTAATAGGGAGATTTACCTGTTCATGAGTTAACAGAGGCATTGCTAGATGGAGCCAGCTGGGGCAACCAATCGTGCCATGCGTTCTGCGTAGAACTGACAAGAGGACGAAGAATTCCCAAAATCCTTCTGTTAACACGTTCCATCAGACTATTTGAGGCTGGATTATAAGCTGTGACAAAGGTTTGTTTAATGTCTTAGTGGTGACAAATTTCCTCATGGATTTGATTAAGGAACTCTGTGCCATTATCAGATAACATGTTGGTCGTAGTATATTGACAGATTATACATATAATAATAGCACGAGCCACTTCATCAGGCCATCTGAATTGGAAATCAGAAGCATCAAAACAACAAGCCGTGAGAAACGATCAGTGGCTACGAGTAGGTCCTGAAGGTCCTGATAGCTTTGTGGAAGTTGAAGTAAATCAATGGCTACAGTTTCCCAAGATTTCTTGGGTATAGGATATTCTAGAATAGGAGCAGGCTTTCCAATAGTGCCCTTAAGTTGGACACAAGACTCATAGCGGAGAATATTCTCTAAATCCTTTCGTGCTGTAGGTCATTAAGAGTTCTTTCTGGCCTCACATAAACATCTGTCTCTCCCAGAATACCCGGCACGTGGAACACCACACATACACACACACAAACACACACACACACACACACACACACACACATATATATATATATATATATATATATATATATATATATATATATATATATATACAGTATATCCCATTGGATCCCCGGGGTGCAGGGCGAGGCATGGCACTGGCTGTTTTTTTTTTTTATGCGAGGAAGAAGGAACCAAAGGCCATGAGCCCGTAGTAACAGTTCCCTCCAAGAGAAAAACAAAATACAATAGTACTAAGCGTCCCGCCCTCCGCCTATTGGCTCATAGTTGCGAAGCTCATAGGTCCCTACCTGGGGGTTCCCTACTGTACAAATACTTGAAAAATCCTAGTTCTGTCCAATATTCCGGCCACCGGGCTCCAATGAGTTAAAGAGACTGATGAGTTTGCCAGTCATTAACCCATTGGATCCCCGGGGTGCAGGGTGAGGCATGGCGCTGGCTGGATACTAAGCGTCCCGCCCTCTGCCTATCGGCTCATAGTTGCGAAGCTCATAGGTCCCTACCTGGGGGTTCCCTACTTTACAAAGACATGAAAAATACCAGTTCTGTCCAATATTCCGGACAACGGGCTCCAATGGGTTAAATATATATATATATATATATATATATATATATATATATATATATATATATATATATATATATATATATATATATATTGTTACGGAACAGAGAGAGATAATGAACACTTCAAGTGAGAATACTAAAATCACTACTGTCCCGCAAAGTTCCAGGTTCAAAACAAAAGACTTAGGTAAAATTACAAGTTAAAGTTTAATGCTCAAACTAACAACTAAACATTCAGGACTCATAAGGTTAATGTAATGGCAAAACAGGTTACATATATGGTTAACTGCAATAGCCTCTATTAACACGAATTTAGCAAGAGTAAATTTATCTAAGTCAGCCCTGATAAAATGAGAAAAATGGATAATATTCAGTTAAAGCAAGATATAATATTATTACAGATACAAAATATTATTAATACTGGCTGACAGAAAAAATTTTACCAGGCCTACGAATAAACGCCTTATGCCATACAGTACAAGAAAAAAGGTAATAACACTTATACTCAAATTATACAGCAGCTAGATGGCTGGAGACTTCCTGAGCACTCACAAAAATAATAATATACTGTACAGGGGAGGACAGAGATCTGAACAGAATGAGTAGAGCTAAGTGGCAACTAATGCAGAAACTGAGCTCATTATATAGGGGGCCAGCAGAGCTTGAGTCAACTTGTAAGAAGGACGCGCAAATGAAGGCATAGAGGACGAAGAGTTGACACTCCTGCTCTGAACAACAGAAAGAACGACTTACTCTACTATAAGGGGGAGAAGGGGGGAGTGAGGTAGAACACACAAGCCTGGTCACTATCGAAGCCACGTGGCGAATCGTGATCAAACATGCAGCATACTGTACATTAGAATTATACAAAGGATGATGAAATCATAGGCTATGTAACACCTCCCCACAAAGAAAAAGAAATTTACAAAGGAAATTTCTTATTACTCTAAAACAATCTGTCTAAAGCCTAGATAAGCAATCTGCAATAACATTTTCTTTCCCCTTGACATGTTGTATGTCTAATGAATACTCCTGAAGAAGTAGACTCCATCTTATCAATTTCTGATTTTTATCTTTAAACTTACTAAGGAATTTCAGTGAGTTATGATCGGTATAAATGACTATGGGGTCAAAACCAGAACACAAATAAAATGAAAAATGCTGTAAACCCATAATCAAGGCCAAAAGCTCTTTCCCAATAGCTGGGTAGTTCTTTTGAGGTGGAGTGAACTTCTTACTGTAATAAGATACAGGGTGTTCAATACCCTGATCATCCTCTTGCAGCAAAACAGCCCCAGCTCCTGTATCACTTGCGTCAACAGCCATCTTAAAAGGCTTAGCAAAATTTGGAGTAGCGAGCACTGACTGACTTAATAGGATAGCTTTAAGTTTACTAAAAGAGGATTCACAGTTATCAGTCGAGACAAATTTAACTCCCTTTTTCAGTAGGTCTGTAAGTGGTGATACAAGAATTGAAAAGTTAAGAACAAATCTCCTGTAATAACCTACAATTCCCAAAAATCTTTGTAGCTCTTTCCTACTTTTAGGTCTGGGAAGATCATTTATAACCTGAGCCTTAGCTCCTGGTGGTGCAACATGTCCATCACCAATTACGTACCCAAGGTACTGAACTTTAGCGTAACCAAACTCACACTTTGATAAATTAGCTACAAGATTAGCCTGAACCAAGCGCTCAAGAAATTTACTGACATGGCATAGGTGATCTTTCCAGTTGTCACTGAAGATTAATACATCATCAATATAAACAACACACCCTGCCAAACCCTCTGTTACAACATTCATGAGCTTCTGAAAAGTGGCTGGTGCATTCTTCATACCATATGGCATTACAGAACATGCAAAAGTCTTCCCTAGTGTTACAAAACATGAGATCTCCCTACCACGTTCAGTCATAGGTACTTGCCAGTATCCCTTTAACAAATCAAAATTACTTATGTACCTAGCCCTTCCGATCTTGTCTATGCAATCTTCCATACGAGGGAGAGGGTAAGTGTCTGTTTTGGTTATCTGATTAACACGTCTGTAGTCGATGCAAAGCCGCTGTGACCCACCTGGCTTAGGGACTAGAGTGACAGGAGAACTCCACTCGCTCTGACAGGGCTCAATCATCTTGTGGTCCAACAGGTAGCCAAGCTCCTTCTGGATGAGAGGAACTTTCACTGGGTTCACACGGTAAGGAGGCAGTTTAATTGGTTTTGCGTCTCCAACATCGACATCATGCATCAACACAGTGGTTCTTCCTGGAGTGGCACGGAACACTTGCAGGTACTCCTGCAGTAATATCGAAAACTCCTGTCTTTCCTCGGGAGCTAGATGAGAAAGCTTAGTCTGGAGATCATTCATGATATCAGGATTCTTCCCCAAACTATCACTCAGGCTCATACTGCATGGGAGAACTTCACTTGCAGACTCGGGTGGATCAGCTACAGTGCAGACTGGGTTATTTTCGTCCCGCCTGTGATATAACTTTAGCATGTTGATGTTACAAAGTTGTTTGTTCTTTCTACGATCTGGTGTGGCGATGACATAGTTGACATCACTGAGTTTCTTCTCCACGAAATAAGGACCACTAAACTTGGCTTGAAGAGGTTGCCCATGCACTGGTAGCAAAATCAAAACCTGATCTCCTGGCTGAAAGTGGCGTAACCTGGACTTCTTATCATACCAAGTCTTCATCTTCTCCTGAGCAGTTCCTAAATTCTCTCTCGCCAGCTGTAAAGCAGTGGACAGCCGTTCTTTGAACTTCATCACATACTCCAGCAGGTTGACGTCATCTTCCTCCGACAGCCAGCATTCCTTGAGTAGCTTAAGGGGTCCTCTTACTTCATGGCCAAACAGTAGTTCAAAGGGTGAGAAGCCCAGTGATTCATTTGGAGATTCTCTTGCGGCAAATACAACGAATGGAAGACCTTTATCCCAGTCTTTCTGATGTTCCAAACAGTATTTCCTGAGCATCGATTTGAGTGTTTGATGATATCTCTCCAATGCTCCTTGGGTCTGGGGATGGTAAGCTGAAGACGTGATCTGGGTGATGCCCAACTCTTTCAGAGACTGCTTGAAAACATTTGACATGAAGTTACTTCCCCGGTCTGACTATACCTCCTTGGGCAGACCAAACTTGGTGAAGAACCCTAGCATTTCCTTAACCACGTTCTTTGCAGAGATATTTCTAAGTGGAATGGCTTCAGCATAACGAGTAGCCATATCAATCAGGGTCAACACATAAGAAAATCCTGAAGAAGTCTTAGGAAGAGGGCCCACAATATCCAACACACAGATGAATGGCGCCTCAAAAGGAGGAATGGGAACTAGAGGTGCAACCTTTTCGGTCTGATTACACTTCCCCACAACTTGACAGGTGTGACAAGACTTACAATACCAGGAAACATCTCTGAAGATACCTGGCCAGTAGAAGTATTTGAAAATGCGTGCCACAGTCTTCCTCACTCCAAGGTGTCCTGCCAAACTGGAATCATAAGCCACTCTAATGATATCCTGCCTACAAACACGAGGGATGACAACTTGATGTACAACCTTCCATTCACAGTCGGCTGATGCTGTTGGAGGTCTCCACTTTCTCATAAGTACTCCTGACTTTATATAATAACAAGTAGAAGCACCAGCTGACTCTTCCTCACTGCAAGCAGAGTTAGCTAGACCTTTCAACTCAGGGTCAGCAACCTGCAACTCAACCAACTCTTGACGAGACAAATTATCAACACTACAGGGTACTGCCTCATCTGGTGAGTGGTCCAAATTAGCAAGAAAAGTGTCAGCTAGGATAACATCATCATCATTATCCTCTAAGCCACCAGTAACTTTAGACTTAGCCCTAGTGACAGCACATGCAGAGAACACATCAGGGATATCACAATCCTGGGTCACAGTCACTGGTTCACTAGACAACTGAGGAGCTGGATACACTTGACTTCCACCAATATCATTTCCAAGCAAGAAAGTTACCCCTGACATTGGGAGTGTCTCAACCAACCCAACCATAACGGAACCATTAACAAAATCAGACTCTAAATTCACTCTACACAGAGGGACAGAGAAGTAATTATTCCCTACACCTTGTAAGATTACAGTTTCATCAGAGGAATTAATATTAGAGCCTAGAACACTGGTCAGCATAAGGGATTGGCAAGCACCTGTATCACGATATATTTTAACTGATTTCCTGTCATTACTGTCCAGAGGACTGACAAAACCATCAGACAGGAAATTAGCACATGAACTCTTGAGAGTGTCACCCACGTTACTCCTCAAAAGAGGAGCTTCATCATGAGAATTTAATTTACCCCTGAAAGCAGGTTCAGTTAACTCGGTTAAAGAATTCTGGGAACTCTCAAGGGTGGACACTAGACCAATTGACTGAATATTTAAAAACTCCTTTTTGTTCACATCACGCTGTCTCCCGAAACATTTCTCCGTAGTATGACCAAGCTTACTACAATAAGTACATTTACTTTTCTGAAATCTAGAGGTGGAGCTGGTATTTACTTCCTGAGAAACATCTTCTTTATTCTCTTTCCTGTTACCTGTACTCTGAGTAGAGGCAACGTACTTACTCTCAGCTTTCCTATTTCTTTAGAATATCTCTTGTGAGTGAGAACATATTCATCAGCTAAAACTGTAGTATCAGACAAATTATCTATTCTTTTCTCATCAAGATATAGGCTTCCACCTTTTGAAGTCCTCCAGCAAAATCATCTGCTTAAATTTATCAAAATCAGAATTTATATTCTTAGAATTTAACCACTGCTCTAATGGATCTTCTTTGATTTTTGGATACTCAACATGGGATTGCTTATCTTGCTTATAAGTTGTCCTAAATTTTATTCCATAGGCTTCAGGAACAAGCTCATAGACCTTAAGAATGAAGCTCTTAACTACATTATAATTATCAGATTCATCCTGAGGCAAAGATGCATAAGTTACTTGAGCTTTACCGGTGAGAACAGTTTGAAGGATTACTGGCCAATACTTTTTGGGCCAATTAAAACCTGCAGCTACCCTCTCAAACAACTGAAAATACTTTGTTAAATCAGATTCATTAAAAGGAGGGACAAGTTTAACATTTTTAGCGACAACAATATCATCAGAGCTAGATGATCCAGTTCCACCTTGTTTCATGCGATACTCATGGTCTGCCTGAATCCCAGCAAGTTTAATTTGTGCCTGAACCTGTGCTTGTGCCTGTGCCTCCTGAATACGAGCCTGAGACGCAGCCTCCTTAGCACGTGCCTGAAACTCAGTCTCCTTAGCACGAGCCTGGAAACTCAGCCTCCTTAGCACGAGCCTCCTGTAGGGCTAGCTGTAACTTAGCTATTTCAATCTGCGTTTGCTCATCTGGAGGAGTTACATTACACAAGCTTTTATTAATCATGTCAACAATTTGATCTTTAGAATGATGAGAGTGAACAGCAATTCCCAATTGTTGAGCAACAAGCTTAAGTTCATTCTTTTGTTCTGTTTTCTACATCACACACTGTTTGCACATTTGACAAAAAATCTTTGGCTTCATCAAGAGTAGTAATAGTAGACATCATAAATAAATCACAGTCACAAAATATCAAGCAATATCCTTATGATAATATCCTGAATATCCTGATAAGAGGTCGCCAAATTTATGTTACGGAACAGAGAGAGATAATGAACACTTCAAGTGAGAATACTAAAATCACTACTGTCCTGCAAAGTTCCAGGTTCAAAACAAAAGACTTAGGTAAAATTACAAGTTAAAGTTTAATGCACAAACTAACAACTAAATATTCAGGACTCATAAGGATAATGTAATGGCAAAACATGTTACATATATGGTTAACTGCAATAGCCTCTATTGCCACGAATTTAGCAAGAGCAAATTTATCTAAGTGATCCCTGATAAAATGAGAAAACTGGATAATGCTCAGTTAAAGCAAGATATAATATTATTACAGATATAATATTATTACAGATACAAAATATTCACACACATACCACAAACTGATCCAAGAAACAGGGCGTGTGTGCTGTGCAATCCCCAGGCCCTGTCTTCCCCCTTACCCCACTCAAGCCAAACACCACCAACCGGGCTACAGCAAGGCCCGGTCTCCTCTAATGAGGAGAGAATCAACAACAACAATAACAACAACAAAATATTACTAATACTGGCTGACAGTAAAAACTTTACCAGGCCTACAAATTAACGCCTTATGCTATACAGTACAAGAAAAATGGTAATAACACTTATACTCAAATTATACAGCAGCTAGATGGCTGGAGACTTCCTGAGAACTCACAAAAATAATAATATACTGTACAGGGGAGGACAGAGATGTGAACAGAATGAGGAGTAGATCTAAGTGGCAACTAATGCAGAGACTGAGCTCATTATATAGGGGGCCAGCAGAGCTTGATTCAACTTGTAAGAAGGACGCGCAAATGAAGGCATAGAGGACGAAGAGTTGACACTCCTGCTCTGAACAACAGAAAGAACGACTTACTCTACTATAAGGGGGAGAAGAGTGGAGTGAGGCAGAACACGCAAGCCTGGTCACTATGGAAGCTACGTGGCGAATCGTGATCAAACATGCAGCATACTGTACATTAGAATTATACAAAGGATGATGAAATCATAGGCTATGTAACTATATATATATATATATATATATATATATATATATATATATATATATATATATACATATATATATATATATATATATATATATATAGATAGATAGATAGATAGACAGATAGATATAGATATAGATATACTGTACATATATATAGATAGATAGGTAGATAGATAGATATTAAAAAATAAATAATTTGGTTTTACACCAGGTATCCCAGAAGGGCTAAGGCGTTGCCCCTGGTTGAGAACTTTTGGACTGGAGCGTGTAGCATTTTATGACCGGATGCCCTTCCTGATGTCTACCAATGACCATTGGATGGATTCGATCCTCCGACCCATCGGTCAGAGTGGAGCGTTCTAACCCACTGAGCCATGCCTGATATAGATATATATAGACATAGACAGATGAATATATATGTGTATGTATATATGTACTGTATGTATACAGTTGATAACATATAAAAATAAGAAGAATATAAATATACGTATGATAACATGAATATTGTATATACACAATTACTGTTCACTATCTGTCTATCTGTCTATTGCCAGACGCCTCAATCCCATGAGGGGTGGCCACAAACAAATCGCCTCCATGTCACCCTGTCCCCCGCCATTCCATTGCCCTACTCCCAGCTCACACCCCCCTCTCTCATATACCTCTCCACTCAGTCCTTCCATCTCATCCTTGGTCTCCCCCTACCTCACCCCTCCTCCACCTCACTCACATCTTCCTCGTCATTCTCTCACTCTCCATCCTCTCCTCATGGCTAAACCACCTCAGTGTGTTTCTCCTAACGCTTCCTATCACATCCACACCCACACCACAATGCTCCTTCACTTCCTCATTTGTCAGTCTGTCTCTCCATGTGACTCCACATGCTCCTTTCAAGTAACTCATTTCCACTGCTCTTACTCTTGACTTCTGTCCCTCCAACAAGGTCCAAGCTTCACTTCCATACATTAGAGTTTGTATCACAATACTGTCATGTAGTAGCTTTTTCACTTCCATGCTCCCTTTTCTGTTTCTTATCACTGCTTTCAAGGAACCAGCAACTTTTCTTCCTTGTTGTACCCTTTCAAGCACTTCACCCTCTAAACTTCCATCCTTACTGATCACACTACCCAAGTACTTAAACACACTCACATTTTCCATTTCCTCCTCATCCATCCTCACTGTACATTCACTGCTTCACTACTCTCGAAGACCATAACTTTACTCTTCCCTATATTCATCTTTAGATTCCGTTTCTTACACACTCTCCCGAACTCATCCATCAAGCCTTGCAGCTCCCCCTTTGTCTTCTCTTAACAACACAGTATCATCTGCAAACAACAGTACAGTGAGTTTCCAAACACTGTCCTCTCTCACTAGGGTCGCTCCAACATCCACTGTCCTACCTTGTATCACTTTTATTACCCCATCCATATACAGACTGAACAACCATGAAGACATGACACATCCCTGTTTCAATCCAACCTTCAAATATAAGAATTCACTCAGTTCACTATCCACACAAGGTGCAGCCTTAGCAGCCTCATACATACTCTTCACGACCTTCAGCAACTTCCCATCTACTCCATATATTCTTAATACTTTCCACAATCCTTTTCTATCCACCCTGTCATATGCTTTCTTCAGATCCACGTATGCCACATACAACTTCTTTCCCTTCTCTAGAAACTTTTCCACTAAAGATCTAAGAATGAATATCTGATCTACACAACCTCTTCCCTTTCTAAAACCTCCCTGTTCTTCTCCAAATGATTCCTCTGTTACTTCCCTCTGTCAATAAGTATCCTACTGTTCACAGTATATACATAAATGACAGGACACAATGTATAGGCTACGTTGCACGTTTATGAGCAGATTAAATAAAACCATCGATATACTGTACATACAAGTGTATACGGCATCGCCATCTGGAGTTGAGAACAGCGGCCGCTCTCTTGGTGGTACCACGAGGATCGTCGAAGCACATGTTTATGCTTTCAATAGTATACGGTTTTTGTGTTTCTTGCTTGAAGCTGAGGCTATGCATGCTAGTTTGGAGATAAAACAACCGATACAGTTAATATTCAACACCATGCCATCTTGTGCAGGGATCAACTGCACCAACATGCGGTTTAAGAACTGTGGACAGACGTTTCATTGGTAAGTATGCCTAGAGCTGATTTATATCATCTACCTACCTATCTCACTGAATTCTTCCATATTTTATATCTTAAGGCACCAGGGAATACATAAGACACATACAGTGTCCTAGTTGAGGTCATTTGGAAAAACTGGATTAATGAGATATATGAGTACAATGTTCAGTGGAGCCTTACCACAGGTACAGGTTATTTATGTATTCATAGAGAGCGAAGTCTGCTGACAACACTCGATTGTGCCAGAAAATTGCTGTGATACGGCAAAATTGGCACTGGATTCTTTATCCATGCTTCCCTGTTCTCTCTGTCAGCATATTTGTTGGTTGTATTTTCTAATAGCAGGGCAAACAAAAACAAAGTATGGCTCTTCTGACTGTTTTGATAATCAATGGCCAGTCACACCAAAAATTTAATGTTATTAAAATTGCTGCACACCACAAACAATTGTGGTGCTTGGTTATTCTCACTTAAACTCTGTTGTCTGATGATTCAGGCATGAGTGATTGTGTATCCTGTTGATATATGTTGGATTATGTTATGACTATTGTATTGCGCTATATACGATCTCCCGCCACTCCACCGATAGGCTATATAACTTCGTCAATTACACTAACTCGCTCGCAATAACCTCGGATATTAGGCATCTGCTGTGATCGTTTGTGTGCAGTTTGAGTTATAAAAAAGGCCGTACGCTAAAACACTACTTGGCAGCAAAAAAAAAAAAAAAAAAAAAAAAAAAAAAACGCAGGTGTAGACGCATCCAGCTAATCGGGAGTTTATTGACGGGAAACTGATAGTGATCAGATTGGTGTCATTCGTATTATGACAACACAAAGGGCGGCAATGGTACAGTAAGTGAATTTTTCATTACCAGTGACTTTATTTATGGCAGTAAAGGAGAAACTCCCAAATTAATAATGTAGGTGCCCCAGTTCTAATGGAAGCTCTCCGTCTTTCGGGTCGCATTACGTGTGTATACATGTGGTTGTTTGGGCTCGATGGGACCACTTAGATGGCCGCCACTGCCGCCCAGAGGCTTCATCCGCCTGCGTGTAATCGTATTCGGCATGCCCCATCCAGTGTATATATCAGTGAATAAAACGCAAGCATGATGAAGTGAGCTCCATTAAAGAAAACAAGCTATTGAGGGTTAAGTGGAGTAAATAAGAAAATCATTTATCGTAGTATTTCGTAATTAACTCTGCTTTCAGACTTCGAATTTAAACTATCAGTAAACGTGTGTGAATTGCTATGTGTGTAGTGTAATGTTAATGAATCTTGCAATAACGAACCAGAATATGTCAGGTTCTATCTTGAAATCTTTGATACATTCATACCCCTGCCTGGGCTGGAACTGACCGCATGAAGGGTGTGGCTTGCAGACGCGGGACCACTACACACAAGAGGGAGTTGATTGGAGGTTGTCTGTGACGTTTTCCGTGATGCAAGCGAGACATCGTATGGTATTGTCCTTTCTAATCGGAACACACGCATTCCCAGTCCCACCACTCGATGATGTAATATAGATGTGACATCAGGGTGTTGCATAGCCTGCTCTTGTTTACAGACTGCAAAACCCTCCAAGAAAACACCCCCCCCCCAAAAAAAAAAAAAAAGTGAGTGGTCACACACCAGGAGACAGATGACGAAGTTATCACTACTAATGACGATGAATACAGGAACAAAGGTGATGTAGGTAAGGTCTGGATAGGGCTGTAGTCCACAGTACAGTAACATATCAGCAGTTATCCTACTAAATATCTTCCTGTTGTAGGAGAACAGGAACAGACGATGATTCAGGTGCAAAAATGTGTGATTTCTTGGAGAATGCTGGGAGTCTTTGTTAGGAATCCTATCAGCTTTCTGCCAGTATGTAGCGGATTGACTGATAGTGAACATTAAGTGATACTGATTCATTTCATCTTGACCCTAGAATCAAGCTGTAGCAAGGGTGTATAGACTACATTCTCTAAATTTTGTACAGCTTGAGGAATACAGGACTCAACAAGGATAGCATAAAATGACAGCCTGCCCCGATGAAAGTCAGTAATAGTCTGCCCTGGTGAACAGAGCGTGGTAGATCGCGGGGTTGTTGCTCTGTAACTAGCTGGTGTCACCGTACAGAGTTGCCACATCGTATGATGAAATAATGAATGAACAGATACATTATAATGATTATGATTAAATATTTATATAATAAGTGGTAGTTACATGCTGGAACTGGCAGACACACACACACACACACACACACACACACACACACACACACACACACACACACACACACACACACACGCACACACACATTCACGCGCGCAAGGGCATGCTCACATACACACACACACATACAAATGCTCACACACACACACACACACACACACACACACACACACACATAGGCATGCACAGATTTGCACACGTCGAGCAAAGTAATATTTCATTCAAGCTTTCATGTGTATATGGGAGTACATCGGTCATAAAAGACTTTGTAGTAACTTGTACAGAAGTTTTGTTGTTTAGTTGTCACTCTCGATTTCTTGTAGTAGGAATTAAAGATGAATACAGTAAGTTGATCTTAATTTATTATCTTCAGAGAAAATCTAAGTTGAGCAGGGTATGTCTTACAGAGACAATATAATAAGTAAGTCTAGTTGGGCCCCTCTTTCTGTTCACTCTCTCCACTACCTGTCGGTTCTATCGCCTCTCTCCTTCTGAGCTCTGCTTCCTAAATTCTGGTGAAACAGGGGTCGTGTCACGTGTGTTACACTGTGGTTGGAAAGTTCCAGAAACCTGTGTGTGAGTATGTATGTCACTATGGTCAGACTCAAATATGAAGTCCGTTTGGATGGGGCCCGGGCGGGGATTTCCCTCTCTACAGCTCTGCCAAACCTCCTCTCTCTCTCTCTCTCTCTCTCTCTCTCTCTCTCTCTCAGTTGATTGAGAAAGTTTTTATATATTTATTGGTTTTGTTTTCTTCTATATTGTTTCAACCTTTTTTCCACACCACCACTGAGGTAAAAGTCTTGGCGCGTTTTTTTTTATAGAGGTTTCCCCTGTAGGCATAAGTCCTCTCTCTGATCTTTAATCAGACAATTCATCATCCGAGCTTTCTGATATGTTGATTAAGAATGAATCCACGAAATGGTCGACTGCTACGTCTTGCTGTGAATCTTCTTCTTGCTGTTGTTCAGCATGCTGCACTGCTTTCATCCAGTTACTCGGTGTTACATGATTCAAAGCTTCTATGGCAAGACGTTTAAGATCAACTATTTTGAAGGTGTTTGCCTTGGCTATATAGGTCTTCACCTGAGCCCAAATGAGCTCAATAGGGTTGTACTGACAATGGTACGATGGTAATCTTATGACCCGATGCCCTGCTTCTTCAGCAATTGTGTCAATTACATACTTTGTGCCAGTATCAAACTTCTTTGCAAGTTCATACAGCTCGTGTTTTAATAGATCGTCGCTGGGCTGTACTCCCTTCTTTATAAGCCAGTCCCTTATATCCGATTTTCTCCAGGACGAGTTTTTTTTTTTTTTTTCAAGTTGGACTGAATGATAGGAAGCGTTATCCATAACAATTACGGAGTTTGGTGAAATGTTTGGTATTAGTTGATTCCTGAACCAGTCTTCAAAAAGTGTTGAATTCATCTGCTTATGGTAGTCCCCATAGTTTTTTGCTTGAAATATCAGCTCAGCATTGTTAACAAAGCCATTTCTCGTTCCAGCATGCACAATAATTAAACGACTTCCTTTTCCAGTCGGTTGCTGTATTCCAGTGGCTTGTGGGGATGCAGGGTCAGTCCAGCATTTTCCAACTGTATAATTTTGATTTACCCATGTTTCGTCAAGATACACAATGTTCTGGGAAAACACTTTGACCTGCCGAATTTCTCTCAAAAATCTGGTCCGAGGTGCTGCCACATCGCTCCTTTCCATAAGGAACTTTCGGCCATCAACTTTTGCAAATTTGAAGCCCATCTGCAAGAGAATCGTGCAAAAACTCGTTGCTTACGTTGAAAGATATGTTTTCCTTGAGTTCTTCGTAAATCTTGTGCAATGTAGGAATTTCATGCCTTTCATAGAATCCCAGGATAGTTCTTCTGACAACACGCTTGTCGAAATCGTCGAGATTCGTTACAGTTGCACTGCGCTTCTTTGTTGGTGACGAGAATACAGGCTGTTCTGGTGACATTTGTGTAACACAAGCTTTATTAAATTTAGAGCAGATTCTTTGGACTGTTTTTTCACTAACGTTGGTAGCTTTGGCAGTGCGAGCAACTGCTCCTGAAGGTGGAATTGTAAAGTCTCCAATAGCCTTTTCTTCTAAAAAATACTTGTTCACATTGTAAATAAGTTCTTTCTCCCGACTGTGGAGCACATGAGAGCGAGTCGGAGTAGCTGCCATCGTGGGTGGGGATCAGGGAGGAAGTGACCGGTCACCTGTAGTCTGAGGTGGGTGTCCTTGACCTCTGGCAACGTCGGAAAGTGACGTTGTCACGTGGTGTGGAATTTATACAAATCATTGTTATTATCCTAAAAAGAGACATATTCATAGCACTATATAGCCTTATTTAATATATTTAATAAGTACAGAATATTTAATATACAATTTCAAATAGTAAATAGCTGACGTATGACAGAGAGAGAGATAGGTACTGGGGTTGATGCGGCAGAGCTGTAGAGAGGGAAATCCCCTCTCGGGCCCCACCCAAACGGACTTCATATTTGAGTCTGACCATAGGCATTGTTCGCATGCTATCTCGCTGACACACTACCTACATCATCCCCTGACTTTGCTACTTCCTGTGTATGGTCAACATTTCCTCAGTTAACTTGCAAGATCATTTCCCTTTCCCAGGCTTGCATGGAGCTGTCTATCTATCTATTTATCTATCTATCTATTATGATTTGTAATTATAATATGGACTCATAACATTGCTCAGCCACGCCGCTGAAGGTCCTCCGACAGCAATCATCATTGACATATGCTAATCTATTAGTACATAATATTGATTATAATATTGTATACATATAATATTCATAGTAAATTGCAATGATTCAGTAATATTACATTTTAAACAAGTTGTATACATATTTGAATAAATGCACTGAAGGTAAACTATTTAATTGTAATACAGTATGTACATGTGTTATTGTAGTGAAATGCATACATGCAAGAAAAAAATAGGCGTGGGTTCGTATCCCACCGCTGCCACCAAATGTCATAAAGACTTTGTAGTTAATTGTAGAGAAGTATATGTTAGACTTGTGGTCGAGCGGCTTTTATATCTTGTAGTAGTTTCCCCACCAGATGTCATGTAGTGACGGGAGAGGTAAAGAATAGTATGGGACTATCTTTATTTGTCTTGGAAATATTAAACAGGTATAATAGTATAAGTCCTGGGTAGCTACCTCCCTGTCTCGCTATCTCTCTCTCTCTCTCTGTTCTCAAGCTAATCTCCGTCTCGACCTCTCTATAGGGTCGCTTGTCTCCTTCTAAACTCTCTTTCCTGAAATCTCGTGTAGTAGGGTGTGTGTGTCCCGCACCTTCCTCATGGCAACAGAACCTTCTCACGAGAGGACTGCTGACAGCTAACTGAATCATCTCCTTACTGGCCGCTGTCGTCAGCTTTCCTCCGTGTAAGCGTTTAGCGCTGCTCGCTTCTCGCAAACACAACACCTTCTCATCATTTGACTTCCTGCTTCTATCTGTCTCTCTATCTATCTATTTATCTATCTATCTAGTATGATTTGCAATTATAATATGGAGACCTACCACATTGCTCTGCCGCGCAAAAATGGCGTACCATCGACATTTAATAGTTATAACATATTAATATATACTACATACACATTATAATGAACTTATAAGCTAATTAAGTGAAATACATAATATTGTAAAGTAACATAATTGTATGAATATTGTATACATATATTATTCATAGTAAATAGTGATTATTCAGTAATATTACATTTTAAATAAGTTGTATACATATTTGAATAAATGCAATATAATTGTGCAATGGTAATACTGCTAAGTTATACATTACATATTTGAGTTATCACTTTAGTAATGTCTAATATTTCATCTAACTTGTATGATGATACTGGTAATATAGAATTGTGCTATAATTGTATGACTTATAATATTGTACTAACATTGTGGTACTACATAATTGTGTTGGCCTTATAATTGTAGTTACATTTTGTTAATGCAACTATTACATATGTGTCTTGGCCTTATAATTGTAGTTAAAGTTACATAAAAGTTACATCTTGTTAATGCAACTGTTTTGTCGTTACATAATTGTTACATATCGTTTGTAGGTACATAATTGTAGTTAAAGTTACATAAAAGTTACATCTTGTTAATGCAACTGTTACATAATTGGCAAAGTGTAACATAATGCAATCGTTTGTCGTTACATAATTATAATATGGAGTAACATAATTGTAATAACTGCAGTCCTAACATATGCTGCGGTCGATAATAGTGATGATGTGTCGTGCCACTTGTATGTGGAGACAACAATTTGCTTTTTTGTTTGTAGTTTACGTGGTATTTTGACTTATGTAGTAACACTTACACTTATTTTCATTTGTTTGTTATGTGATCTTACTCTATTTCTCTTTTTTTCTTTCTTACTTTGTCATAAAGACTTTGTAGTTAATTGTAGAGAAGTATATTTTAGACTTGTGGTCGAACGGCTTTTATATCTTGTAGTAGTTTCCCCACCAGATGTCATGTAGTGACGGGAGAGGTAAAGAATAGTATGGGACTATTTTTATTTGTCTTGGAAATATTAAACAGGTATAATAGTATAAGTCCTGGGTAGCTACCTCCCTGTCTCGCTATCTCTCTCTCTCTCTGTTCTAAAGCTAATCTCCGTCTCGACCTCTCTATAGGGTCGCTTGTCTCCTTCTAAACTCTCTTTCCTGAAATCTCGTGTAGTAGGGTGTGTGTGTCCCGCACCTTCCTCATGGCAACAGAACCTTCTCACGAGAGGACTGCTGACAGCTAACTGAATCATCTCCTTACTGGCCGCTGTCGTCAGCTTTCCTCCGTGTAAGCGTTTAGCGCTGCTCGCTTCTCGCAAACACAACACCTTCTCATCATTTGACTTCCTGCTTCTATCTGTCTCTCTATCTATCTATTTATCTATCTATCTAGTATGATTTGCAATTATAATATGGAGACCTACCACATTATTAATATTTCATTTAAAGATAATGGTACTGCTATGCCATACTTCTGTATCATAGGTCATTCTTCTTTGTATATATATATATATATATATATATATATATATATAATACTATATACAATTCATTCAGGGGGGTTAACTTGGATGTTAACTCTCCCCCCACTAAATACTGACTCCAAATTTGCAATTCTTGCATGCATTCTGTGCACTGCGAACAGCAGTACTGCAAATACAACGCAGAAGATTATAAAGACAGTAGGTGCTGGGCTATACACATAATATGGTTTGAACATACTCAAACCCAAATCTTCCCAGGGCTTCATTATTTCACTGATCAGCTGCATAGTTTCAAACTTAGGTGACGTCAACTTAATACTTGTGCTCATGTTTAAGTCCATATCAGGCAGTGGGTGGAAATGTTTGTGTGTATGATTGAGGATGGCGTAGTGATTGATGGTGGATAAAGTAGACATGCCTGGTGTAAATACCGCACAGTAGTCTGGTGCTATGTATAATCCTGAGGCTGAAGTATGAGATGGTGGTATATCTGGACAGACTATGTAAACTGATGTGTTATGAGTGAAATAAAAAAACGGTGAGTGTCCGATGCGTTGATGGTGTACAAGTTTATCTGGAGCAAAAGTGAAGTTGCAATGATTATGAATATTGTCATTTCTGATGATAGCCATTTCACAAGGGACTGTATCAGTAGGCTGAAACGTGAAAATGCACGCTGGACAAAGATGAACAGCATGTAAGGATGTGCGGCACTTTCGTTCAATCGTTGATTCACTTGCGAAAGTGACAGTGTTCCATCTCTTGGAGACCATGATGAGTTCGGTGTCTGTGTTGATGTTGATGATGACCAAAGTGTTGTTATTTTTAGAGGGGAAGGGGTGTATTTGGTATACTGTGAACAGGTCTTCAGTTATGAATGGTACATGAACTACTACTGATGTTGGTGTTAGTGTTGCTTCTAAATATGGATAATATTGCATGAATTCCCTATTTCGGAACAAAGGCTTCAATTTATGTTTATGTATGCCTTGACTAATTATCTGGCGTAGCTCATGAACTGGGAGTCAGTTGTGATCTTGCCATCACCAGCATTCGAAATTCCTTGCATAAGTGCCCTGTAACGATCTCTAGTGTTGTCTAATTGTAGTAGAATCGTGTCAATATGTTCTGTGATGATGGAGAAGTGTTGGAAAAGTGTTATGTTAGCTTCCATTTCATTTATTTTATCTACACTTTCGAGAGCTATGTTTTCTGCCTTTTTCAGATTTTTCACAATTGTCTTCATTGCTGAGTTCTGTCCTGTGATGAATTTATCTTGGTATGTTAGTCCCTGAGCTATTTTATTAAATTTGTTGTTTATTTCTTTAAGGTCTTCCTCTGTAGCCAATCCAAAGATGTTCCCAAGAACTGCGCCACCAAGGTCGAACAAACCGCGCTTTTGGCGAGTACGTGTGATGTTGTTCCTGTCGCTCAATACCTCCGTTCCATAAGATGGGAGATCTTGGATCATGATGAGCATAGTTGATTTTGCCTGTTCTATTTTCCATTTCGCTAACTTCACTATTTCATTCACTTCCTTTGTGTTATGTGCTTGTGAAACATAGCTTCCTATCATGAAGTCCAGGGTTCGCATAGGATTTGCAAGATTTTCTAGATAAGAAGGTATTTCTACCTATCTATTGCCAGATGCCTCAGTCCCGTTTGGGGTGGCCACAAACAAATCGCCTCCAAGTCGCCCTGTTCCCCGCCATCTCACTGCCCTGCTCCCAACTCACACCCCCCTCTCTCATATACCTCTCCACCCCATCCCTCCATCTCATCCTCGGCCTCCCCCTCCCTCTTCCCCCCTCCACCTTACTCACATACACTCTCTTCGTCAGTCTTTCACCCTCCATCCTCTCCACATGGCCAAACCACCTCAGTGTGTTCCTCATAACGCTTCCTATCACATCCACATCCACACCACAATGCTCCTTTATATCCTCATTCGTCAGCCTGTCTCTCCATGTGACTCCACAGGCTCCTCTTAAATAACTAATTTCCACTGCTCTCACTCTTGACTTGTGTCCTTCCAACAACGTCCAAGCTTCACTTCCGTACGTTTGAGTTGGTATCACAATACTGTCATGTTGTAACTTTTTCACTTCCATGCTCACTTCCCTGTTTCTTATAACTGCTTTCAAAGAACCAGCAACCTTTCTTCCCTGCTGTACCCTTTCACGCACTTCACCCTCCAAACCTCCATTCTTACTCATCACACTACCCAAGTACTTAAACGTACTCACATTTTCCAATTCCTCACCATCCAACCTCGCTGTACATTCACTGACTTCACCTCTCTCAAAGACCATCACTTTACTCCTCCCTACATTCACCTTTAGATTCCGTTTCTTATACTCTCTCCCAAACTCATCCACCAAGCCTTGCAGCTCCCCTTCGTCTTCACTCAACAACACAGTATCATCTGCAAACAACAGTACAGGGAGTTTCCAAACACTATCCTCTCTCACCAGGGCCACTCCAACATCCACTACCCTACCTTGTACCTCTTTTATTACCCCATCCATGTACAGATTGAACAACCATGGAGACATGACACATCCCTGTTTCAACCCAACTTTCAAAGAGAAACATTCACTTAGTTCACCATCCACACGCACTGCAGCCTTCGCACTATCGTACATACACTTCACAGCATTCAACAACTTCCCATCTACTCCATATATTCTTAACACTTTCCACAACCCTTGTCTATCCACCCTGTCATATGCTTTCTCCAAATCCATGAAAGCCGCATACAACTTCTTTCCCTTCTCTAGAAACTTTTCCACTAAAGATCTAAGAATGAATATCTGATCTACACAACCTCTTCCCTTCCTAAAGCCTCCCTGTTCTTCTCCAACTAATTTCTCTGTTCTTTCTCTAACTCTGTCAGTAAGTATCCTACCATACACTTTTCCTATTATACTAAGAAGACAAATGCCCCTATGATTACCACACACTTCTTTTTCCCCTTTTACTTTGTACAAGCGAATAATTAACCTGACTTCCAATCCTCCGGGACTCTACCTTCCTCCCAGGCCAATATGCACATCTTCCACATCCATTCTGCTACTATCTCTCCCCCATGCTTCAGCATTTCACCTCACACTCCATCAATTCCTGGGGCTTTCCTCGATTTAACTTTCTTCATTGCTTCCACAACTTCTATCCTACTGATTTCTTCCTGTCTTCTTACCTCCCTCCTCCCAGCCATTCCCCAGCCATTTATACTCGCATTACTTCCATCCTCTATGTTGAACAATTCCTTAACCCGCAGCGTCCCGGGGACGTACTTCCACGTCCTCACGTTTTGTCACAGCTAATCCAGGGGACGTACTTCAACGTCCTGCAATTGCAAGGTTCATAATTTCCACAATTTTCAATTTTCGCGAGTCATTTTTGGTACGTATACACGTGACACCTTCCTCAACAAGATGCCAGGCAGAGACAATGCCTTACCCAGCATGACCTCCTCCCCCCTCCCCTGCATGCCATTGTCTCAGCAATTCACCTGTTATCAGTGACCTGGCCAGTATAGCCATGTCATGCCATGGTACGAAATTCAGGGCCAGAGTGATTCCCCAATCAATGACAATGTGGAGGACAAACTTTACATAGCATTTGAGGAAGAAACAGTTAGAAATGATGATCAGGTAATGTGGCAAAAAAAGGTCAGGTATTAGTGAGTGAAACAATGCTTATAATGCCTATATTACTGCTTGAAAACCAATATACTCTTGTACTACATATAAATTCGTAACAGTAAATAAATAAATACCGTTTATGAGTGGTGTGAAATAGTTATCCTCCCATAGAACTCGTTTTCTTTGGTGCCAGCCTGATAGAAAATCCAGTAAGGTAAGGAGGCTCTCCTACCTGTAATGAGTATTTTAAACCTCAGGTGAGCGATTTCCCTATGAATTTTCGATGTTTCTCACCAAAAGCGAAAGTTTTAGCAAAAAAAAAAAAAAAAAGGGTCGAAAAATGGTCGGGATTGGGGGGTACCAGTGGCCAAAATGTGGTCGGGACGGGGCGGGTTAAAGTGTTCTCTCCATCTGCTCACTTTTTCTCCCTTCTCCACTAGTAATCTACCATTTTTATCTTTCACTTCCCTGCTAACTTCACTTCCACCCTGTCTTACTCTTTTCACCTCTTTCCAGAACATTTTCTTACAGTCCCTCCACTTTACACTCAAATTCCTTCCAAATTCCTCATCCACTCTCTTCTTACTCTCTCTTACTAATCTTTTCACCTCTCTCTTTCTTTCTACATATAACTCTCTCTTCCGTCTCTCAACTTCTTCCACGCCCGTATTTCTCATCCATTCATTGTATGCTTCCTTCTTTTATGCCACAGCCTGTCTCACCTCTTCAGTCCACCACGCTGTTCCTTGCACCCCCCTCCGTCTTCTCTTCCTTCCACACACCACATCACATGCTGCACATATTTCTTCTGTAATTATCCTACACACACCTTCCACGTCTCCCATCTGCTCCAATTCATATTTGCCCAATCGTTCCTCCACTTCTCTCTTATACTCTGCATTTTTCTCATCCTCTTGTAACCTTTCCACTCTCCTTGCAACTACTCCTTCCTCTCGTCTTTCCCTTCTTCTATTCCTCCATCTTACTTGAATTCTAATTCTGGTCACCACCAAGTAGTGGTCAGAAAGTCCACTCCCCCAACCTCTATGAGCTCTTGCATCCATTACACATCTTCTCATCCTTTCATCCACACACACATAATCAAGGTAATTCATACAAGTAATCCAGACTTATTTCAGTACTCATGACGTCTTTTACGATTGAAGTCGTAGCCGTTGGAGCTATGAGGAGTCCTTGTCGTACTATGTGTTGGGGGTCTAAATGCGCATATCCACTTGCTATGTAGAGGAGAATCCATAGCATAAGTCCCTTCATCGTAACCTACCGAAAAAAAAATCTATTAATTTCCTAATATGGTCATGCTGTGGTCGATGATAGTTTGCTTTTATGTTAATTACTCTACAGTATATGGGCCCTCAAATTTTTGGGGATAATTTATTGTCTCTCGTACGAATGATACCATAAACAATGTCTCCTAAGCTGATAGGTGAATCTCTTGCCTTCTTGTTAACTGCCTCCATCATTTCTTCCTTGGACATCGTTAATTGTTTTTTGACTCTTTCGTGTATGTCCTGGAATTCACGTAAACGGAGATTAGAGTAATCATCGTAATTGTATATGGGCAGACTGTCACCTTCTAGGAGCTCATATGGTAGTTTTTTATCTGTCCCATATATAATGAAATGTGGTGTGTCACCTATGGATTTATTTATAGATCCATTAATTGAGGCTTCTACTCTGGGAATCCAATCATCCCAGCTTGCATAATTTTCACTGAGAATGTGTCGTAGCACATCTAATACTTTTTTGTTTTGTCTCTCTACCAACCCATTCGATGCTGGGTGATAGGCTAAAACGTTAACCCTTTTGATGTTGTATTGTTTACATATTTCTTGTAAGATCTCAGAATTAAATTCTCCTCCATTATCACGTATTAGAACCTTTGGGGTAGTAAAGCGACATATTACATTATCTGTTATTGCCTTTGCTACTGTCTCTGCTGTCTTATCTTTAATTGGAGCTAAAATGACAACGCGAAAAATGATCCGTTGCTACGAATAGGTATAGGTTATTATTGTATGATAATGGCATCTTGAGTAAATCAACAGCGACAACGTCCCATGGTTGATGTGGTACAGGGTAATTACCCATCGGTGCAGGTGTGATTGAGTATCCTTTGTGTTTTGCACATGATTCGCATCTGTCTATATGATTGTTTATATCTTTTCGTAATGAAGGCCAGTAATATAACAGCTGGGCTTGGTTGAATGTCTTATATATCCTTTCCAGGATGTCCTGCATGTGGGCTATCGTGTATCGTTCGTAATACTTAGGGTATCATGTCATTAGGTACTACCAACCGGTTAGTATTTCTTTGGCGTTTTGGTTGTTTAGATTTATTCTTGTATAATGTATTATTGACCATTGTGAATTGTTCGAGTGGTACATGCAGTTTGGGTAATTGTATGTCATCTCCACTTTCTAACTTGTATATAACTTTAGACCATATTGGGTCAAGTCTTTGTGCCTTTGCGATATCATCGTGGTTTGGGATATTTCCTTTGAGATCTAATGCCGCGACCTGAATTGTGTTCGGGTTCCTAGATAATGCGTCAGCTACTATGTTCATTTTACCTTGTATATAATGAATTTGTACATTGTAGTTTTCAACTGTACATTTCCATCTTGCTCTCCTCCCAGAAAGGAGTTTTCCTTTAAACATACCCACTAGTAGTTTATGGTCGGTGAATAAGTGGATTTCGTAACCATATACCAAATCTCGAAACTTTTGTAATGCAAAAACCACTGCAAGTGCCTCTAAGTCTGTAGTGCAATAATTTTTCTCTGCACCTTTTGTTTGGCTGCTGGCAAATGCAATTGGTTGAATCTTTCCTCTTTTATCTTCCTGCATCAGTACAGCCCCTAGTCCTTTAACTGATGCGTCTGTACAAATAAGAAATGATTTTGTGTAATCCGGATATGCTAAACAAGGTGCATTTGTTAGTTTAATTTGTAGATTGTTAAATGCCCTTTTTTGTTCTTCCCATTGGAATATAGCATCTTTTTTGAGTAGTTGGAATAGAGAAAAGGCTATATGAGAGAATTGTGGTACGAATGACCTATAGTACCCAGCTAGACCTAAAAATTGTCTAACTTCGTCAGTCGTAGTGGGTTCAGGAAAATCTCTCACTGCCTGTATTTTGTCATCAGTGGTGTGAATACCATTAGAACTTAATTTGTGGCCTAAGAAATTTATTTCCTTAAAGCAAAATTTGCATTTTGAAAGCTTAATTTTTAAACCAGCATCACTAAGCTTTTGTAAGAGTAAGTCTAATTTCCTGAGATGATCCGTAATATTCTTCGTTGCGATTATAATATCGTCAAGATAAACAAATATTCCTTGTCCTAAAATTCCGGACAATACATAATTCATAAGACGCTGCAATGTGCCTGGGGCTGTCCTTAGTCCCATCGGCATCCTTGTATATTGGTAATGGCCTCTGTTTGTGGAAAAGGCAGTGTATTTACGTGACTCCTCTGAAACCGGTATCTGATAATAGTCGTTTAGAAGATCGATGGTTGAGAATATGTTATTCTCAGGTCCAATATTCTGTAGAACGTCGCTTAGCAATGGCATGGGAAATCTGTCTGGGATTGTGTGATTGTTTAGTTTACAGTAATCTACTACCGCACGCATTCCTCCATTTCGTTTGGGCACGAAGAATAATGGGGCATTCCACGGGGAGACTGAAGGCTCAATAATTCCAAGTTTTAACATTTCATCGACATACTGATTTGCAAGTGTATGTTGGGAGTGTGGGATGCGGTAAGCTGGTATGAAAATTGATGGTGTTTCTGGGTGCACATTAATCTTGTGATTAATCAGGTTAGTACACCCTAATTGTTCTCCGGGTAATGCTACGGTGTCCCTGTGTGTTTCCAGCAGGGTTAACAAATCATTTTCTTCATCAAATTCACCTGAGTGAATTAAATTCTCTTTTATGCTTTCACTATCCGTAGATTTTATCTCACTTGTCACTCCAGCTACAACTATTTCCTTCACAGGGGCCGGACATTTTTCAATATTAACTATGCAAGTCCCCCTTTTCAACTGAACTTCCTCATTCATGTGATTAATTATGAATATCTGAGTTTGCCCTTCGTCGTTCATCTGACAATGCGTTTTCTACTGACAATCCCTTTACATAATTCTTCTAAGACAAGAACAGTACTATTCCGTAATTTGCTCTTTATGGTAACTTTCATGTAGGAATTAGGTGGTATAACTAAATCATTGGTGAGATGGGCTGGAAAAACTGATAAATCAGTACTGTTATCAGGGTCACTAATTCTGGAGGATGGGGCTGGTGGTGGGAGTGGATCTATACACTCATCTGTTTGTGTATGTTTGTTTAAGCCTTTAATATTACCAATTCTTTTTGGTTCTCTTTTACTAAACGGTGAGGGCTCTGATGGTATTTCCTCTATGAATTCATTGTCAATGTCTATTCCATTCATTTGTGGGAGTATAGTTATGTTCTCTGCTCTGATGGATCTTAAGCCCAGTAACATATGAGCTTTAATTGCTAAGTTTTCAACGATATAGAAAAATGCAGAGAATGGTCTTGTAGTCTCTGTGAAACTGATATTTAACCTTATCATACCTTTCACTGTAATTTTTTTTCCATCTACCGTATATAAAACTAAATCAGCTTCTTCCAGAAAAGTTACTTTCTTCTTATTTCTAAGAATTCTATTTATTTCTTCATGTGTTATTAAGTTCACTGGAGAGCCTGTATCTAATAATAAGGAAACGTTTTGATCCTCACATACAGCTGGTATCAAGATACACTCATTTCCCAACATGCCTCCTATGTGAGTTTTAGACTTGTTTTTCTTTACGTTTGTTCGTTTTTTGTCATGACTTGGTCTTCCCCCGATTTGAACATAGACACAATTTTTTCTACTGTTTTGCAGTTACTGGTCCAGTGCCCTTGGTATCTATGATGCCTACAGTAAGGACCAAATCCTTGTGTCTTTTGTCTATCCTCTTTTGCTTTGATAAAGCATTCATACCTTGTGTGTCCTGGTTTTGCACAATAATGACATAGAATGGACCTATCTCTTGACCGTGTCCTACGAGGTGACTTCCCATAAGTGGTGTTGTTTATGGCGCGAGACCTGCTCGGGCTGCGCGAAAACTTACGAAACTGCCTGTAGCCTGGTGTTTGTGATCGAAACCTCGTCACGTTTGGTTGTTTGCTCTGCCTGCTTTCGGGTCACGATCGATTTTGTTCTCTGTTTGGAGTCGGTGTAGATGTTTTCACAGCTGATACTGTCTCAGGTACTCTCATTCTACTAGAATGTGCGGGTGTGTCGACCATACCTGCTTTACTGCACTGCATCTCTACCTCGTTCATTAAGTCTAGTAAGCACATGCCTGGAGTGTACGCGATCGTCTTGGCGATCTTAAGGGTCCTATCAGGTAATTTACACAAGGCAGCTACATAACCAATGATGTCCACGACGAGGTCTGGGGACATCTTTCCATCATCTGTTATCCAATATGAGTTTTCCAAAGTAACTAACAATGTTCTTTTGATTGTGGAGACATCAGCAGTTATTTCACTGAGCACATGGTTTGTAGTGTGCTCCCTTACAAGCTCTACAATCTTATGTAATTCTGGAATTATACCTGGCAAGAAGTTCATACCTCCAGAAAATTTCTTCAAAAATTCAGTTTTAAATTCATCATAAGTCCTAGCCTTGAGGAGCTTGACTGATCGCAATAAATTGCTTGCTGTACATCTTTCCTGGCTTATGCAAGATAAAAAAATGGCAGTTTTCTCTTGTTCATCCAGTATGTGGTGCTTGATGAACATTTGTTCGCACTGACTGACCAATGAAATGACGTCAATGCGATCTTTTTCTCTGCCAGAGAATTTTGGGGCAGTTTTATCTTCATGGTAAACATACACATGATGTGGGGATGTTAGATCCGCGGTATTTGTTTCGTGATTCATTTTCCCTGTTTGCTCTATTAATTTAACTTGGACTTGTTTATCGTTGCGTGAGGGAATGGTGGAATATATTCGGCCGGAACGGTGAACCCTGTTAAGTGTATTGGCATACGTGTGCAAGTCAGCGACAAAGTCCTCACTTGCTACGTCAGAGGGGGTTTCCCACTCATCATCTGGAACTGACGTATTTGTTTCTTGATTTTTTGTTTGTGGTGAGGTTTGTATAATGATTGTGTTGCCTTGGTGCTCTCCTAATTGTGAATCTTTTGTTGGAGCTAATTGTGTTTCATCCAGTATTAACGTGGGTGGTGGCGAAAATATCCCTGTCATTAAGATATGGTGTTATGAAATACGGCTTTTGTTTTTATGTCCTAACTAAATAGATGAGCAAATGAGTTGTAATAAATGATAGACAGCGAGTGTATAAGTGTATATATAGAAATAAGTAAAGGAGTTGAATATACCTAATTTAACACTGAGAAGAAAAGAGTAAGTATAATTTCACCCACTTGATACAGATCGTAGAGGCGTGTCGATGCAACTGTCGATCTCGAAAGAAAAATACAAGGTTGATTGAAGATCTCGATAATTCTAGTGCTGTGTTGATGGACGATATTACTCAGGAAATTCTATGGCGTGGTGCTTGTGGTGGTTAACAGCAATCACAGGCAAAGCTCAGCATAGAACGTCGAATTTCCAACTCAATACTGTGGAAATAAGTGAGTATGAGTAGGAGCTATGTGAATAATGAGTAATGAGTAGTGGGTGAGAAGTGCCTGGTGTCAGTCACACGTTGCTTGGCATGGCCCTAAGTCAGTAAACTCGCGTTGTGATGTCATCTCAGTACATGGTGACGTCGGCTTCCCACACTGGTAGCTGTGGTGAATACTGAGTAGCGATGTGTAACCTGGGTGAAGAAAGGTGAGTAAGACGCGTTATAAATGTGGCTCTGGTGTTTTGCTGCGTGTCTTGACCTCTGCGTCAGCGATGGAGGTAGGAGGGAGAGACTGGTGGGGGTTTGTGTGCTTGTTGCTTTGGTCTTTCCTCTTCTTTACTTGCTTTGTTTTATATTCTTCTTGCTGCTGCTTGAAGTTACATGAAGATTATAGAGTTGTTTTGTAGACTTGTAGGCTATTTGCACTGTAAGCTGTATTTTGTAGGAATTCACTGTAGAACTGAAGCTAATCTTGTAGAGTCTCGCCTGCTTTTGTAGAAATTCGCTTTTGACTCAGAGACGATGTCCGTAGTTCCGCTTGCCACCAATATGTCATAAAAGACTTTGTATTAACTTGTAGAGAAGTTTTGTTGTTTAGTTGTCACTCTCGATTTCTTGTGGTAGGAATTAAAGATGAATACATTGAGTTGATCTTAATTTATTACCTTCAGAGAAAATCTAAGTTGAGCAGGGTATGTCTTACAGAGACAATATAATAAGTAAGTCTAGTTGGGCCCCCCTTTCTTGTTCACTCTCTCTGTATGAGACAGCCCTAGCATGTATTTAATATGGACGGTGGGTGTTAGCGCCGAAGTGGTGACATGGGGGAGGCAGTGGCTCAATCGGTAGAGAGGTGGCCTGCAATCCTAGTGGGCCCAGGTTCGAATCCCGGCTGGGGCAGGGAACAGTTTAAGGATTTGAATTTCATTAAATCAGGGTTTACTGATCTACCAGAAGACCCGCCGACATGTCGTAAAAATACCCCCGCTAATACCAATACACCAGTTCTGTATGAGACAGCCCTAGCATGTATTCAGTATGGACGGTGGGTGTTAGCGCCGAAGTGGTGACATGTAGAGGTGTATGGTATGTAGGAGGACTGCTGGGCCTTGATAGCAGGCTGTGAAGCCTATGCCAAGAGTCGGACACATAAAAAAAAAAAAAAACTACCTGTCGGTTCTATCGCCTCTCTCCTTCTAAGCTCTGCTTCCTAAATTCTGGTGAAACAGGGGTCGTGTCACGTGTGTTACACTGTGGTTGGAAAGTTCCAGAAACCTGTGTGTGAGTATGTGTGTATGTCACTAGGCTTTGTTCGCATGCTATCTCGCTGACACACTACCTACATCATCCCCTGACTTTGCTACTTCCTGTGTATGGTCAACATTTCCTCAGTTAACTTGCAAGATCATTTCCCTTTCCCAGGCTTGCATGGAGCTGTCTATCTATCTATTTATCTATCTATCTATTATGATTTGTAATTATAATATGGACTCATAACACATCGTAAAGGACTATCATGAGCATATGATCAGAGATGGTGAGCTGTGTTCAGTACTGTGGTATGGGGGAAAGGGAAATCATCTTGTATGATCAATGCTACAGGTTATCGTCATGTGTGTTCTTGAATGTAACCATGCCGAACAGTATTCTTGGAGGAATTAGCCTCAAAGATCCTTTGAATTTCTGCTAACATGCTATCTCTTATACCATGCAGGGATAGTTTTGTACTCCAGTGAGTTGACAGGCAGGTCAAACAACTTACCAAATTGATGCTAAATTGTAATTTAACTTATTAAACTTGTCCACACTATTAATATTAAAATTATAAGTCATAAGGGGTCTGTGCCTATGGTCAGACACAAACACTCTTTCTGTCTTAAGGACTGTGTAAAATATACCGGAGCATACAACAACATGATTGTCAGTGATTGATTCCGTACAACACTTTTATGTCTCTATGTAAAATGCATTTGAAAAAATTCTTTGGGAAGAGCTGAGATAGTCACATGAAGCAAGCAAACTAGGCGGAGGGAAAGGAAAGAAAAGGTGGGAGGGAGAGAGGGGGCAGGCTTTGGGGACGATGAAGGGGCAGGATGAGAGGTAGAACTGTGTTGTTCTAATAGCAGCTTGCACTGTATATAGACGCCAGTCACCTTGACATACGCCCTTTATTGTAGCTAGTTAAGAATGTATTGCCATTAGAATTCAATGATGTCCTATCCAACAGCCAAGTAATATTAATGAACGAATAATTCGGTTACACATTAAGCATAATTATAATACTCGTAGTTTCACTGTATCACGCTGTTCATACTGCTGAATGAGTATACAGACAAACATCAAACAGTCATTCGTAAGACTTGGAACTAGCCTTCCTCAGGGAAAAACAAGCATAGAGGATGACTAGTGGGTGTTGTTGAAGTTGTTGTGAACCACTGAGTGTGTGTGTGTGTGTGTGTGTGTGTGTGTGTGTGTGTGTGTGTGTGTGTGTGTGTGTGTGGTAACATGCTGTTTCTTACTGGTACTGCTGCGGCTGGGACATACAGAACATATAAGTACGGGGAAAATAGCTCCTTGTAGAACTGGAAAGGCCCCATGAAGGGGTAGTAGGATTACAGCTGGATAAGAATGTTTCACTAGAGGGATGTATGTAGGTGCTGGAGGAATAGGTGTTTCAGCTTTTCAGTAACACTGAGAGTAGGCCAGCATACTCTCCTATGCAACTTCCCCAGTTCAGCACCAAACTACATACTCACTGCACACAACTTTCCTGTTTTAAATTAAGAAAAAAAAAATTGCATCTCAACACCCAGCATCGGAGTTCCCAGTAGGGTAGGGGGAGGAGAGAACATACAAGTCCCCACCATTTGTTCCTCTCCCAGTGAAGGCCAAGAGAGATGCTTGGAACCATTGTCTGACTTACTTCCTCATTTCTGAAACATTAGTGGTCTTTCCTCTAATTTTTCCCAGTGCTGAATGCTGTCTCTCTTTCTCAAAAACCTCACCTTCTCTTCCACACTGAGACTGAGCTGTCTGAGGTGACTGATAGCAAACCCTTCTCTGTATCCTCCTACTTTCTCTACATTCCCTTCAAAGCCAGTGGTGGCTGATGTTTATATGTACAAAACATCTTGCTCTCATTGTCCAGAATTTGAATCTTCAGAATTCTGTACCCTCTGGCCTCGACTATCCTGTCATTCTCTGACTATATATAATCATGCTGTTTATTTATCCCCTAATTCTGCTGACTGAAAAATTCTTTGACTATCTTACTTCTAAGATCGAACACGTGGATCTGTTTCTCCATTCTCCGAAATCTCCGTTCTAGGTGATTTTAATGTTCACCACCACCTTTGGGTCTCCTCCTCTTTCACTGACCCACCTGGTGAACATGCCTACATCATTTCTATCCTCAGTGACAAAGAGCATCTTGTACAATACATTACTCGTATCCCTCACTGCACTGGAGAGATTTCCATCACACCTGACTTTCTCAATACATCTAAGCCTTCTGCTTAAACTGTTAATTTTTTCTCCCACTGGGCTGCTCCAATCACAACCTTATCACCTTGACCTGTTCTATTGCTCCAGTGAGACCTATGGACCCTCCCAAGAAGCGGTGGCTGTGACACTTTAAAACGACTGATTGGGAGGCCCTCAGGCAGCACTTCTTTGATTTTCCCTGGAATGATAATTGTTTACATGGTCGAGAGTCATCCATATGTGTCTTGTGCATTATGGAGGTTATTCTCTCAGGGATGGAAGCATACATTCTTTTCTCTTATTTTGTGACTAATGTAAAATAAAAAATGGTTGAATCACACTTGTTCTAATGTTGTCCATAACAAGAAGGCCTTCCAAAGATGCTGAAGCTATTCCACACCGGACCCTCTTCACTCTTATGTATCTGCATGGAATCGTGGTAAGTCTATTCTTCACTCTGCAAAAAGCGATATCATTCATACTAAATACTCTATAACTCGAACTGACACTCTTCTTGCTCCTTCTGGCACCTTGCCATAAACCTTTCTAACAACTATACTTCAACATCTCCCACTCCTGTTTCCAACTCTATTGGCCCTGAAGCAGTTACTTCAACTGATAAAGCAGAACTGATACCTCAGACTTTCTCCTTCAATTCCACCTAGAAAGTTTCCGGTGCTGTTTCTCCATCACTTCCCTAATCTGAATTCTCATGGCTGACATTAATATATCTTCAACTGATACGTTTTCAGCCATAACTGACCTCATTAATCAGGGCTGTATGATTTAAATCAAGAGTTAAATCAAGTGATTAAAAAAAATAATCATTGATTTAAATCAAGGTTTTATTTTTACAGGACAACAATATGGAAGGGAAAATAAACAGAAAACACATCATATTAGCTGACTGATTGATTTCTCAGCAAAATACAACATATTGATTATATAGATAGGTGGATAGATAGATAGATAGATAGATATGCTTCTCTAATCCCCCCCCACTACCAAGCAAAAAACTTTTCAAGTGGCAAATAATTCTTGTTGTCTTCTTTTTTTCGTGGGGCTTGAAAAAAATTAAATTTGCATCGAAACTAATTCAACTAGAGCAGTGGTTCTTGATTATTTTTTACGCATAGCCTATTTCTGAAACTCACAGATTCCCTTGGTGCACTGCTGCCAGTGCCAAACCAAAATCTGAGATAAAGACACTTAAGTTATAGTGCTACAAAAATTTATAGGTGCTGTCATGACCCTTAAATAAATCAAAATTCTTTCACTTGTTAAAAATACCATGCACTTTATGTTTCCCTGTTTTTGCCATTTCAACATTTCTGGCATACCAGGTATAACAATATAATGTGGTTCACCACCGAATCATCCCATGACCTACCACTGGGCAATAGCCTATTGGTTGAGAACCAGTGACCTAGGGTGATGATATTGTACGTACACACAATGAAACGGGTATCTGCACAAATTACAAGTATCACCAACTGCAGTATATTTCAAAACTGGCATTAGGTAATTGATTTTTTCAGAGAATTATTGTACTAACTTTGCAAACATATTTACATACCTGGATCATCCACATCCTCTTCTGATACTTCCATTTGAAGCTGCTGACATTTCTCTCTGTGCAATTTAAGTCTTGCTACTAGACCCTGTAACTCGAGTATGCACTGTTTGCAATTAGCTCTCCATCCTTTCCCAGATTTTGAGGGGAACCTTTCAGAGTACTGCCGCACTGGATCACTTTTTCTACCAGATGTATTATATTTTGTGGCGAATGACATCTCATCTGTCTGACAATTGGGCTATTACTGAGCGGTTAAGGGCAAAATACTACACACCGTCTCAGTCAGGACATGACCTTAACATGATGTGATCAAGTTAGAGAGAGTGATAGTGCAACACTGGCCAGTGGCTGTTTAGCTGCAGGGTCAGTCCTGGGACAGGTTCAAACATGTTGTAACCAGTAAGATGATGTAATATGATGCAAGAATACTCAATGTATGTTAAACTAACGTATAGAGAATATGAAGGTGTATATTCATATATTTATATTCGTTACTTAAGAAATAAAGAAATACGATTTAAATACAAAAAATCTGATTTAAATTTAAAAATCCGATTTTTAAATAAAAAAATCAACAACCCTGTCATTAATAACAAGGCAAATAGGTCTGATGGGGTCCTTTCTTCTATTCTGAAGAACTGTGCTCTTCTTCTTACAACCTGCCTAGGTAAACACTTGCATTTGTCTGTCAACTTGTACCTTTCCTTTTTGTTGGAAGTTTGCTGTCAGCCTGTCCCAAAGAAGGGTGACCATTCCCAGCCCAGTAACTATCGTCGAGTTCGTTGAACCTCCTGTATTTATAAAGTTTTTGCATCTATTCATAACAAACAATTTTTAAAGCATCTTTCCTGTCATAACTTTCGTTCCAGTCATCAGTATGGGTTCCGCCAAGGATGCTCCGTTGGCGATCTTCCCACCTTCCTTTCAGACTCCTGGTCATCCTCCTTTAGGGACTTTGGTGAAAGCTATGACATTGCACCTGACAGGCGAAAGGCTTTCGATCAAGTCTGCTATAAATTTTCATTTCCAAACTGTCCTCTTATGGGTTCTATCATTTTATTTGTGCCTTCATCTCTAGCTTCCTATCTGGACTTTCTACATCTGCTGTTGTCGACGACCATCATTCTTCTCCTAGGGCTATCAATAGTGGTGTTTCTTGTTGCTCTGTTCTATCACCAACTCTTTTCCTTCTATTCGTCAATGACCTTCTACAGAGTACACGTAACCCTGTCCATTCATATTCTTGTCACTCCATCCACCCTTCCCTTTTCCGTCTGTTTCTTGCAGCGTCCATCGCAGCAGCTTCTTCAACAAAGAAGGGATGAGGCTATGGCACACCTAATGTCTGGCCTGGCTCATATCTCTGATTGAGGGTAAAAGTAACCTTCTTGTTTTTACGGTTAAAATCTAATTTCTTACATTTTTCAACCAGTCTGAATATTCCGCAGGAGTAACCTGTAATTTATAACAGTATCGAAAAACAATCCTGCATCATCTTTGAACATACTAGGGGTTTTATTGTCTCGGTATTTATCTTGGAAAAATTGTATTGCCTCTCTTGTAAAATCTGCTTCTAAGATATTAGGTGTGCTATGCCGACTCCGTGTCTTCTTCACCCCTGCACAGTTGTTTACTTCATACAGTTATTCGCCCCTGTGTAGAATACAACTCTCATGTATGGGAAGGCTCCCATATACAGCTCATCTCAACAAGGTGAAATCAAAGGCTTTTCGTCTCATTAACTACTCTTATTTTCTCCCTTAAACCTCTGTCTCTTTGCCGCACTTTTGCATTTTTATCTTTCTTCTGTCGCTGCTTCAATGGTCACTGCTCCTCTAAACTGTCTTCTTGCATCCCTCCACCACTACAGCAGGCACATAGCATGCGTCCAGCAGCAAACTCTCATCCATTTTCTGTCCAGCTGTATAATGCAACCGTTAGTCCTAGTCTATCATGTATGCAACAGTTGAACTCTGGAACTGTCTTCCCGTGTGTGTATTTCCTATTGCCTATTACCTCCAGACTTTCAAACGCCGTGCGTCCCGGCATCTCAAAATGAACGGTTCTTGAATTTAGGTCTGTTATCGTGTCTGTTTTTTCTTGGATAGAACAATCTTGCAGGCTTCCAGCCTTTGGTTTCTTCTTCCTTACATAAGAAAAAAATATGTCCTCCCTCCTCCATAACAGTATGTGGAAACACGGCAACAAAGAATACAGAAGAGGTCCCCCCATAGCTGAATATAGATCCATTGGGAATGGGTAAATCCCACTATGTGGGTAAAATAAGCCCAATGGGTATTGTGGAAACTTAATCTGAAAGAAAAACCAATCCATCGTGGAAAGAGGTCCCTGTAGTAAAAATATTTCCTTGTGATAACTGATTCATGCTGTAGTTCCCCTATCGGAATCGTAAATGAAGTCTTGGGAGTACTTTAAAACAGAAGACAATGAGGAAAGAGCTATAACTGGAAGACCTTGTCCTCTAAACAGGGTGGACGGGGGGAGGAATAAAGATGAGAGAGAGGTTAGGTGAAGAGCAAGGATGCGAGACGGAAGAATGTAGTTGAGTATGGAGGAGGAGGAGGGAGAAAGGGAGGAGGGAAGGAGGGAGGAGAGAAAAGAGTTAAGTGGAAGGGGAGGGAGAGGGGTAGGAGGGAGGAGGGATTTGAGTATCATAGAGGGCAAGGGAGGGAGGAGGAGGGGCAGGATGCAGATATAAGAAAGATAGGAGGACGAAAAAAGGAAGAGCGGAATCTAAAAATTAGAGCAGTTTGCTTCGTATAATTAACTGAATTATGTAAGTCCCGTGAGTTGTCACTCTGCTAGGGTTGCATTAGAAATAATAAACGGAATGAATTCTTAATTACAGTACTTCGTCAGTAAACTTCCAGGAGAAAAAGGTTAAGTATTCTTATCACATTACATTCAACTGTCATAATAATACGCAAAGCCTGAGGCCAACCAGCCTCAAAAAAGTCAAGCAAACAGCATAAAGGACGAGTGGTGAGTGAGGCAGTGGTAAACTTGGAATGCATTTTTACTTATCTATACAGCCCGGACAATGTATAATGCATTTCAGGTGTAATGTTCTGGTAGCGGAGGCTATCCTCAGCATTTGACTGATTATATTAGGTCAGGCATAGTAATCGAATTATATTACATCGTTTCATCAAACCAATTGTCATGTTACCATTTACAACTTGATTTGTTCCTGGCTGCTCCTGCCTTAGTCTACAGTTCTTTATAAAAACAATAAATGCACATGAACAAGAATAAACATTCTTAGTCCAGGGAGAGTAACTGCTTTCAGCAGTTTATTATCATCATCCCAACTCAATTTACCACCAATTAGATACGGTGGGAAATTAGCTTACAAAATAGCTTGCAACTGAATGTGAGCTAGTGTCTCTCCTCCATCAGGGTAGTCCCGTGCAGGGAACCAGCGCTCCATTGTGACAGATAGCGCCTCGATAGTGAGACGTGGGGAAAAATGTGGTTTGCGTCTCTATACAGTTAAAAGAGGCAGAATAGTAGGCTTCACATCACCGTGTTATGCAGTTATATGGTTACCATCCAGCAATGTTAATGGTTTCCTAGGTTACAGGAAACCATTGAGCGTGTCATTCACTGTCGAGCTATTTGAAGTGGAATGTAGAGTAAAAAAAAGTGAAGGTAAGAAAAGTGGAATGAGACGAGGGCAGAAAACGAGTAATAATGATAAAAGTTGAAGGAAAATGTAGGAAGCACTGCATAAAGTTAGTGGATTGTGGTCACCATCTACTACCAGCTTTTTGTTTGTTATACAGTAGATATGGAGTAAGGACAAAAAGCAATCACAAAATCCCCATATCAAAAAGTTATTTATTCAGATCTGATTATTTCTCCATCTATCTATCTAGCTACCTGTTTGTCTATCTATTTATCTATCTATCTATATGTATATCTATATATCCTGTATATGTATATAAGAGAAGGAATGTGGAAAGTTTTGTGCATGTGAGGTGTAGATGGTAAGCTGCTAGGTGCCGTCAGGAGTTTTGATGATGGTAGTGAAGCATGTGTAAGGGTTAATGGGCATCTAAGTAAATGGTTCACGATCGGTGTGGGTGTGCGACAAGGTTGTGTGATGTCGCCATGGTTGTTCAATATATATATATATATATATATATATATATATATATATATATATATATATATATATATATATATTGTTACATAGCCTATGATTTCATCATCCTTTGTATAATTCTAACGTACAGTACGCTGCATGTTTGATCACGATTCGCCTCGTGGCTTCCATAGTGACCAAGCTTCCGTGTTCTACCTCACTCCCCCCTTCTCCTCCCTTATAGTAGAGTAAGTCGTTCTTTCTGTTGTTCAGAGCAGGAGTGTCAACTCTTTGTTCCCTGTGGCTTCATTTGTGCGTCCTTCTTACAAGTTGTATCAAGCTCTGCCGGCCCCTATATAATGAGCTCAGTCTCTGCATTATTGCCACTTAGATCTACTCATCATTTTGTTCACATCTCTGTCCTCCCCTGTACAGTTGTTATTTTTGTGAGTGCTCAGGAAGTCTAACCATCTAGCTGCTGTGTAATTTGAGCATAAGTGTTATTACATTTTTTTCTTGTACTGTATAGCATAAGGTGTTAATTCGTAGGCCTGGTGAGGTTTTTTGTGATTCATGTGGAGTTTTTGATGTCAGCCATTATTAATAAAATTTTGTATATGTAATAATATAGCTTGCATTAACTGAGCATTATCCGGTTTTCTCATTTATCGGGGCTGACTTAGATAAATTTACTCTTGCTAATTTCGTGTTAATAGAGGCTATTGCAGTTAACCATATATTTAACTTGTTTTTTGCCATTACATTATCCTTATGAGTCCTGAATGTTTAGTTATTAGTTTGAGCATTAAACTTTACCTTGCAATTTTACCTAATTCTTTTGTTTTGAAAGTGGAACTTTACGGGACAGTAGTCATTTTAGTATTCTCACTTGAAGTGTTCATTATTTCTCTCTGTTCCGTAACATAAATTTGGCGACCTCACCAGGATATTCAGGATATTATCATAAGGATATTGCTTGATATTTTGTGACTGTGATTTATTCATGATGTCTACTATTACTACTCTTGATGAAGCTAAAGATTTTTTCTCAAATGTGCAAACAGTGTGTGATGTAGAAAACAGAACAAAGAATGAACTTAAGCTTGTTGCTCAACAATTGGGAATTGCTGTTCACTCTCATCATTCTAAAGATCAAATTGACATGATTAATGAAATCTTGTTTAATGTAACTCCTCCAGATGAGCAAATGCAGATTGAAATAGTTAAGTTACAACTAGCCTTGCAGGAGGCTCGTGCTAAGGAGGCTGAGTTTCAGGCTCGTGCTAAGGAGGCTGAGACTAAGGAGGCTGAGTCTCAGGCTCGTATTCAGGAGGCACAGGCACAAATTGAACTTGCTAGGATTCGGGCAGACCATGAGTATCGCATGAAACAAGGTGGAACTGGATCACCTAGCTCTGATGATTTTGATGTGACTAAAAATGTTAAACTTGTTCCTCCTTTTAACCCCTTAACCGCGGGTATTGTTTTGGTCTGACTGTCCTCTCCCGCGGGGGTTTCAGCCAAATGTAAACAAACCTTTAAACCTTAATAACTCTGCACAGAATAAAGCTAGAGAAAAAAATAAGGTACCATTAGAAAGTACAAACCTTCAGCTTTCCATTGATGTAGGTTTCATGACTTCGTTGACTTTCACAGGACGGGGAGAGCCGTTAGAAGTGAGGGGTGTGAAATAACTATTTTACGCCCCACACACCAGTACCAAATGCCAACCACTCTCTCATAATAGTAATATAAACATATATGAACACTGTACATACGATAAACACCCACTCTGTGTTCACTGAGGTAGGTAAAAGGCACTTCCCTGCGGCTGCACCCGCTCTTCACTGCGGCTGCGCCTCACTTCACTGCGGCGGCACCCGCTCTCTGACGTTTCCTGCAATCTTTTCATTCTTCCTAACTTCTAATATTATTTTACATATAATATGGGCAATGTACATTGTATTTACAATGCACTTATTAATATATTGCGTCACTGGCGCATCACAGAATTACATAAGTGCCGCAGAATTCCACAAGTGCCGCAGATTCTCTTATTACAATATCACTTATTATACTGGCCAATATTTCCTTTATTTTCTAGGCAAAATATCCCTTATTACTACATTATCCATTATACAATTATTGGCAAAGCACGTCACTGTCGCATCACTATATATCACTGTCACTTTCAGTATTTACTCAGAGAGTGGTACTCGGCAAAGCACGGAGTTACACATAGAGCGACTTGGCATTCAAGGCACTGGTGTGTGCTCATTTTTCTCGTCGTAGGCCTTCGTGTGGTGGTTGAACATACTCTGCAGCGGCCCTGTGACAACCTGCCGCCTGCTTTAGGAGGCAATTTCACAAGCTGGTGCCGGCTCATGTAATTGCGGCACTCAAGACGGTCAGGTTGTGTGTCAGAGTGTCGCCTCGGGATCAATGCCGCCACCTGACCAAATCGTTCAAGTAGCTGCTGCACGACAGTCTTGGAAAACTGTCTCAGTGATGGTTGCCTTATGCCCCCGACTTGTGTCTTGTAAAGAATGAAGGCATTGAGCATGCACATATTGAGCATGTGCAGGCAAGCCTTCCTGTACCATCGGGTGTTTCTCCTGAGACAGTCTATTTCGCCAATCATCATATCAGACTTATCAACGAGTCTCATATTTACATTATAATCAATGACGGCATCAGGCTTCATGATTGGCTCTCCCGTCCTGTAGCTGACCTTCCCAGTTCTCTTCATTTCCCCCTTGTGGATGGTGCTGATCATATTGACGACCTTCTTGTCATGCCACCTGATCGCAAGAAGCTTGTCTGACTTCTTCAGGTGAACATCTCCCCTGGATGATGATGATGCTTCGGGGAAACTGGGCCACTCTTTCCTATAGCTCCGTACAGTGCCAACAGTGCCAATGCCGTGTTCAGCAAGGTATTTGGAGAGTTTCGGTGCTGTGTAATAATTGTCTGTGTACAGCACATGATTACCACCAAAATACCTCTCCATCAGCACTTTTACAACGGAGCCAGAGAAGCCAAGGGGGTCTTTCCTGTTCACATCCATTGTGCTAGCCGAGTAAATGACAAAATCCAGTATATACCCCGTCTCACAGTCACACAGCACAAAGAACTTTATCCCAAAGCGGTGGCGTTTGCTGGGGATGTACTGCATGAATTTGAGACGTCCTCTGAACAATACCAGGGACTCGTCTATGACGACTTTCTGCATAGGCCTGAAAAATCGCATAAATCGATCCCTAATCCTGTTGAGAAAATCCCTCACTTTCCACAAAGGGTCAGTTTGGGACGGGTTGTCATTGTCAGCGAAGTGCAGGTATCCAAGCAGCTGTTGGAACCGATCCCGTGACATATACTTCCCGAATATGGGGATAGTAGTTATGTCATCCACGAGCCAGTACTCCTCCAACTCATGTCTCTTTATATGGGGCATCAAAAACATGAGTGCAAAAAAAACATACAGCTCTCTGATCCCCACAGGCAACCACGACACTTGCTTTGGTGAGCCAATAGGTCCCAGCCCTTCTGCTGCACACTGAGTTGCATACCTATTGGTCTCATCGCTGACATGCTGCACAATTTCATCATCAAGGAAGGCCAGGAAGTAATCAACAAACTCATCACCTGCGTTGCATGGGAAGGCAGGCTGTATTCCAGCATTTGTCATATCAAACGGTGGATTGTGTGGCTGGAAATCTCCACCGTCAGACCAAACAAATGCATCCACTTGCCCTGTGCGTGGTTCAGTGGCAGGGGCAGGTTGCATTCCACTCGTTTCCCCGTGAGAAGGAGCTGATGTAGAGGCAATGGGTGAGGCAGGAGGTGAGGCAGGAGGCAAGTGGGAGGTGGGTGAGGCAGGAGGCAACGGGGAGGGGGGTGAGTGCGGGGGCGGTGAGTGGGGGGTGGCGCGGGTGAGGGAACTGAGCGGGGGGCAGGCGGGGGGGTTTCTGACCTGGTGCGTGGTGAAACTTGACCCTTTATACCCCGCTTATCACCTCGCTTATCGCCTCGCTTATCGCCCAGCTTTGCCCTCCAACTGCCACGCATCCCCTTTGTTCTAGGCCTGCCTGCACGGCCTGCACGGCCTGCCTTCCCTCGCTTTGCAGGCTTTGGTAATTCGTACTCCTCAGATGATGTAGACTGAGGAGAGGGCACGACAGATGATGATGATGATGATGTGAGGGCAATTGGGCTAGGGGAATGGGAAATTGATGGGAAATGCGTACTAGGGCCTGGTGTGGGAGACGTGAGCCTGCGCTTCACTCCCTTCCCACGTGCAATACCAGATTTGCCCATAGGAGCCTTTCCTTTCCCAGAGTAAGTTGGGGGTGGTGGGGGGCAATCAACACGATCACTTTCATCACTGTCACTATCAATGGAAAATGGTTCACCACCAATCACTGCCAAATCATCACTGCTTGCTGTGAGTGTGTCACTTTCACTGCCACAATCAAGAGTAGTACTTACAGTTTTGTCCAGCTCAGTTCTAATTTCAGGAGTGCTCAACCCCTTCTGCCTCGCCGTCGGCAGTTCCTTTACCGGTGTAGAGGTAGAGGAAACACTAGCACTAATCATTGTAGAGGAGGAAGCGAGCGACGATGAGTCGGGACGGAGCGCCATTATCACGCACAGAGCTGGACAGATACTGACTGACGCGGGTCAGGGCAGGGGTGGGGGGGGGCCCCTCGGGGTTGGAGGAGGGAGGTGTGGGATGGCTGGCGTGAAAGAACTCGACAGCTACTCTTGCGTGAGAATATTTGCGCGCCGGGAAAACACGCGTTTTTCAAAATATTCACGATCATTCCAGAATGCCACCCGCGGTTTGGTCCAGTTTTCTCGCCGTCATTCTGGAATGACACCCGCGGTTAAAGGGTTAATGAATCTGATTTAACAAAGTATTTTCAGTTGTTTGAGAGGGTAGCTACAGGTTTTAATTGGCCCAAAAAGTATTAGCCAGTACTCCTTCAAATTGTTCTCACCGGTAAAGCTCAAGTAACTTATGCATCTTTGCCTCAGGATCAATCTGATAATTATGATGTAGTTAAGAGCTTGATTCTTAAGGCCTATGAGCTTGATCCTGAAGCCTATAGAGTAAAATTTAGGACAACTTATAAGGAAGATAAGCAATCCCATGTTGAGTATGCAAAAATAAAAGAAGATCTGTTAGAGCAGTGGTTAAATTCTAAGAATGTAAATTGTGATTTTGATAAATTTAAGCAGATGATTTTGCTGGAGGACTTCAAAAGGTGTATTAATAAAGATATAAGCCTATATCTTGATGAGAAAAGAATAGATAATTTGTCTGATGCTGTAGTTTTAGCTGATGAATATGTTCTCACTCACAAGAGATATTCTAAAGAAAAAAGGAAAGCTGAGAGTAAGTACGTTGCCTTTACTCAGAGTACAGGTAACAGGAAAGAGAATAAAGATGATGCTTCTCAGGAAGTAAATACCAGCTTCACCTCTATATTTCAGAAAAGTAAATGTACTTATTGTAGTAAGCTTGGTCATACTACGGAGAAATGTTTCAGGAGACAGCGTGATGTGAACAAAAAGGAGTTTTTAAATATTCAGTCAATTGGTCTAGTGTCCACCCTTGAGAGTTCCCAGAATTCTTTAACTGAGTTAATTGAACCTGCTTTGAGGGGTAAATTAAATTCTCATGATGAAGCTCCTGTTTTGAGCAGTAACGTGGGTGACACTCTCAATAGTTCATGTGCTAATTTCCTGTCTCATGGTTTTGTCAGTCCTCTGGACAGTAATAACAGGAAATCAGTTCAACTATATCGTGATACAGGTGCCTGCCAATCCCTCATGCTGACCAGTGTTCTAGGCTCTAATCTTAATTCCTCTGATGAAACTGTAATCTTAAGAGGTGTAGGGAATAATTACTTCTCTGTCCCTCTGTGCAGAGTGAATTTAGAGTCTGGTTTTGTTAATGGTTCCGTTATGGTTGGGTTGGTTGAGACACTCCCAATGTCAGGTGTAACATTCTTACTTGGAAATGATATTGGTGGAAGTCAAGTGTGTTCAGCTCCTCAGTTGTCTAGTGAACCAGTGACTGCGACCCAGGATTGTGATATCCCTGATGTGTTTTCTGCATGTGCTGTCACTAGGGCTAAGTCTAAAGTTACTGGTGACTTAGAGGAGAATGATGATGATGATGTTATCCTAGCTGACAATTTTCTAGCTAATTTGGACCACTCACCAGATGAGGCAGTACCCGGTAGTGTTGATTATTTGTCTCGTCAAGAGTTGGTTGAGTTGCAGGTTGCTGACCCTGAGTCTAGCTAACTCTGCTTGCAGTGAGGAAGAGTCAGCTGGTGCTTCTACTTGTTATTATATAAAGTCAGGAGTACTTATGAGAAAGTGGAGACCCCCAACAGCATCAGCCGACTGTGAATAGGAGGTTGTACATCAAGTTGTCATCCCTCGTGTTTGTAGGCAGGATATCATTAGAGTGGCTCATGATTCCAGTTTGGCAGGACACCTTGGAGTGAGGAAGACTGTGGCACGCATTTTGAAACACTTCTACTGGCCAGGTATCTTCAGAGATGATTCCTGGTATTGTAAGTCTTGTCACACCTATCAAGTTGTGGGGAAGTGTAATCAGACCGAAAGGTTGCACCTCTAGTTCCCATTCCTCCTTTTGAGGTGCCATTCACCCGTGTGTTGGTGGATATTGTGGGCCCTCTTCCTAAGACTTCTTCAGGATTTTCTTATGTGTTGACCCTCATTGATATAGCTGCTCGTTATCCTGAAGCCATTCCACTTAGAAATATCTCAGCAAAGAACGTGGTTAAGGAAATGCTAGGGTTCTTCACCAAGTTTGGTCTGCCCAAGGAGGTACAGTCAGACCGGGGAAGTAATTTCATGTCAAATATTTTCAAGCAGTCTCTGAAAGAGTTGGACATCACCCAGATCATGTCTTCAGCTTACCATCCCCAGACTCAAGGAGCGTTGGAGAGACATCATCAAACACTCAAATCGATGCTCAGGAAATACTGTTTGGAACATCAGAAAGACTGGGATGAAGGTCTTCCATTCGTTGTATTTCCTGCAAGAGAATCTCCAAATGAATCACTGGGCTTCTCACCCTTTGAACTACTGTTTGGCCATGAAGTAAGAGGACCCCTTAAGCAGCTCCAGAAATGCTGGGTGTCGGAGGAAAATGACGTCAACCTGCTGGAGTATGTGATGAAGTTCAAAGAACGGCTGTTCACTGCTTTACAGCTGGCGAGAGAGAATTTAGGAACTGCTCAGGAGAAGATGAAGACTTGGTATGATAAGAAGTCCAGGTTACGCCACTTTCAGCCAGGAGATCAGGTTTTGATTCTGCTACCAGTGCATGGGCAACCTCTTCAAGCCAAGATTAGTGGTCCTTATTTCGTAGAGAAGAAACTCAGTGATGTCAACTATGTCATCGCCACACCAGATCGTAGAAAGAACAAGCAACTTTGTCACATCAACATGCTAAAGTTATATCACAGGCGGGACGAACATAACTCAGTCTGATCTGTAGCTGTTCCACCCGAGTCTGCAAGTGAAATTCTCTCATGTAGCATGAGCCTGAGTGATAGTTTGGGGAAGAGTCCTGATATCATGAATGATCTCCAGACTAAGCTTTCTCATCTAGCTCCCGAGGAAAGGCAGGAGTTTTCGGCATTACTGCAGGAGTACCTGCAAGTGTTCCGTGCCACTCCAGGAAGAACCACTGTGTTGATGCATGATGTCGATTTTGGAGACGCAAAGCCAATTAAACTGCCTCTTTACCGTGTGAACCCAGTGAAAGTTCCTCTCATCCAGAAGGAGCTTGGCTACCTGTTGGACCACAAGATGATTGAGCCCTGTCAGAGCGAGTGGAGTTCTCCTGTCACTCTAGTCCCTAAGCCAGGTGGGTCACAGCGGCTTTGCATCGACTACAGACATGTTAATCAGATAACCAAAACAGACACTTACCCTCTCCCTCGCGTGGAAGATTGCATAGATAAGATCGGAAAGGCTAGGTACATAAGTAAGTTTGATTTGTTAAAGGGATACTGGCAAGTACCTATGACTGAACGTGCTAGGGAGATCTCATGTTTTGTAACACTAGGAAAGACTTTTGCATGTTCTGTAATGCCATATGTTATGAAGAATGCACCAGCCACTTTTCAGAAGCTCATGAATGTTGTAACAGAGGGTTTGGCAGGGTGTGTTGTTTATATTGATGATGTACTAATCATCAGTGACAACTGGAAAGATCACCTATGCCATGTCAGTTAATTTCTTGAGCATTTGGTTCAGGCTAATCTTGTAGCTAATTTATCAAAGTGTGAGTTTGGTCAAGCTAAAGTTCAGTACCTTGGGTACGTAATTGATGATGGACATGTTGCACCACTAGGAGCTAAGGTTCGGGTTATAAGTGATCTTCCCAGACCTAAAAGTAGGAAAGAGCTACAAAGATTTTTGGGAATGGTAGGTTATTACAGGAGATTTGTTCTTAACTTTTCAATTCTTGTATCACCACTTACAGACCTACTGAAAAAGGGAGTTAAATTTGTCTGGACCGATAACTGTGAATCCTCTTTCAGCAAACTTAAAGCTATCCTATTAAGTCAGCCAGTGCTCGCTACTCCAAATTTTGCTAAGCCTTTTAAGATGGCTGTTGACGCAAGTGATACAGGAGCTGGGGTTGTTTTGCTGCAAGAGGATGATCAGGGTATTGAACACCCTGTATCTTATTACAGTAAGAAGTTCACTCCACCTCAAAAGAACTACTCAACTATTGAGAAAGAGCTTTTGGCCTTGATTTTGGGTTTACAGCATTTTTCATTTTATTTGTGTTCTGGTTTTGACCCCATAGTCATTTATACCGATCATAAACGACTGAAATTCCTTAGTAAGTTTAAAGATAAAAATCAGAGATTGACAAGATGGAGTCTACTCCTTCAGGAGTATTCATTAGACATACAGCATGTCAAGGGGAAAGAAAATGTTATTGCAGATTGCTTATCTAGACTTTAGACAGATTGTTTTAGAGTAATGAGAAATTTCCTTTGTAAACTTCTTTTTTTTTTGTGGGGAGGTGTTACATAGCCTATGATTTCATCATCCTTTGTATAATTCTAACGTACAGTATGCTGCATGTTTGATCACGATTCGCCTCGTGGCTTCCATAGTGACCAAGCTTCCGTGTTCTACCTCACTTCCCCCTTCTCCTCCCTTATAGTAGAGTAAGTCGTTCTTTCTTTTGTTCAGAGCAGGATTGTCAACTCTTTTTCCCCTATGGCTACAGCAGGCACATAGCATGCGTCCAGCAGCAAACTCTCATCCATTTTCTGTCCAGCTGTATAATGCAACCGTTAGTCCTAGTCTATCATGTATGCAACTGTTGAACTCTGGAACTGTCTTCCCGTGTGTGTATTTCCTAGTTGTTTTTTTTTTTTTGTTTTTTTTTGCGAGGAAGAAGGAACCAAAGGCCATGAGCCCGCAGTAACAGTTCCCACCAAGAGAAAAACAAAATACAATATAGAGCCAAATTCAAGATCCAATCATTTTGAGATGCCTGGACACACTGCGTTTGAAAGACTGGAGATCATAGGCAGCAGGAAATACAGACAGAGGGAGACAGTTCCAGAGCTGACCTGTTGCATAAATGAAAGACTGGGAGTAACGGTTAACTCTTGCATTAGAGAGTTGGACAGAAAAAGGATGAGAGTTTGCTGCCAGACTGGTGCTACGCGCCCATCGTAGAGGTGGAGGAATGCAAGCAGACAGTTCAGAGGAGCAGTGATCATTAAAGTAGCGATAGAAAAGAGATAAAGATGCAACAGTGCGGCGAAGAGACAGAGGTTGAAGGGAGTCAGTAAGAGGAGGAGAGTTAATGAGACGAAAAGCCTTTGACTCCACCCTATTGAGAAGAGCTGTATGTGGGGAACCTCCCCACACATGAGAGTTGTACTCCACACAGGGGCGGATAAAACCCCTGTATAGAGTCAACAATTGTGCAGGGGTAAAGAAAGAGCGGAGTCGGCTTAGCACACCCAATCTCTTGGAAGCAGATTTTACAAGAGATGTAATATGATCTTTCCAAGATAAGTCCCGAGTAAATGAAACCCCAAGCATGTTCAAGGATGATGCAGGATTAAGCTGAATATTATTAAACATTAGTGGGTATACCTGTGGAAGATTTTGTCGGGTTGATAGGTGTAAGAACTGAGTCTTAGATGCATTAAAGACAACCATATTATTTTTACCCCAGTCAGAGATACGAGCCAAATCAGACATTAGGTGTGCCATAGCCTCATCCCTTGCTTGTTGAAGTAACTGTTGAGATGGGCGTTGCGGGAACCGAATGGAAAGGTGAAGGGTGGAGTCGTCAGCGTATGAGTGGATAGGGTTAGATGTACAGCTTAGAAGATCATTGATGAATAAAAGGAAGAGAGTTGGTGATAGGACAGAGCCCTGAGGAACACCACTGTTGATAGATCTAGGAGAAGAACGATGGCCGTCTACAACAGCGGCTATAGAACGACCAGAAAGGAAGCTAGCGATGAAGGCACAGATAGAAGGATAGAAACCGTAGGAGGGCAGTTTGGAAATTAAAGATTTATGCCAGACTCGATCGAAAGCCTTAGAGATGTCAAGTGCAATGGCAAAGCTTTCGCCAAAGTCCCGAAAGGAGGATGACCAGGAGTCTGAAAGGTAGGTGAGAAGATCGCCAGTGGAGCGTCCCTGACGGAACCCATACTGACGATCGGAAAGAAGGTTGTGATAGGAAAGATGCCTTAAAATTTTTCTATTAAGAATTGACTCGAAAACTTTTGAAATACAGGACGTTAAAGCAATTGGACGATAGTTGGAGGGTTGGGAGTGGTCACCCTTCTTTGGGACTGGCTGAATGAGAGCAAACTTCCAGCAAGAAGGAAAGGTACAAGTTGACAGACAAAAGCGAAAGAGTTTGCCTAGGCAGGGTGTAAGCACAGAAGCACAGTTCTTGAGAACAACAGGAGGGACCCCATCCGGCCCATATGCCTTGTTAGTACTGAGGCCAGTGATGGCAGAAAATACATCAACTGAAGAAATTTTAATGTCAGTCACGAGGAAGTCAGAGGGGGGAAGTGATGGAGGAACAGCACCGGAATCGTCTAAGGTAAAATTGGAGGAGAAAGTCTATGCGAAGAGATCTGCTTTATCAGTAGAAGAAATAGCTACAGAACCATCAGAGTAGAACAGAGGAGGGAAGGATGATGAGGTAAAGTTGTTAGAAAGATTTTTGGCAAGATGCCAGAAGGAGCGGGAAGAATTCGAGTCGGAGAGTTGAGAGCATTTAGTATGGATGAAATTATTTTTAGTAGAGCGAAGAACAGACTTAGCACGATTCCGGGCAGAAACGTAAAGATGATGTGATTCAGGGGTGGGTTGGCTCCGGTACCTTTTGTAGGCCCTCTCCTTGTTGCGGACAGCATTAGAACAAGCGTGATTAAACCAAGGCTTTCTTGCATTAGTCAAAGGATATGAGAAAGGAATGTATGCTTCCATGCCCGAGAGAATAACCTCCGTAATGCGCAAGGCACACTCAGATGGCTCCCGGCCACGGAAGCAATAATCATTCCAGGGAAAATCAAAGAAGTACTGCCTGAGGGCCTCCCAGTCCGCGGCTCCAAAATGCCACAGACGACGTTTCACTGGAGGGTCCACAGGCCATACTGGAGTGATAGGACAGGTTAAGGTAATAAGGTTGTGATCGGAGGAGCCCAACGGAGAGAAAAGATTAACAGAGTAAGCAGAAGGATTAGTTGTGAGGAAGAGGTCAAGTATGTTGGAGCTCTCACCAAGGCGGTCAGGGATACGGGTAGGGTGCTGTACAAGCTGCTCTAGGTCATTAAGGATAGAAAAGATGTAGGCTTGTTCACCAGGTGGATCAGTGAAAGGAGAGGAGAGCCAAAGGTGGTGATGAACATTGAAATCTCCAAGAATGGAGATTTCAGAGAAAGGAGAAATGGATAGAATGTGTTCCATCGTAGAAGTAAGATAGTCGAAGAATTTTTGATAGTCAGTAGAATTAGGGGATAAGTAAACAGCACAGATATATTTAGTCAGAGAATGACAGGAAAGCCGAAGCCAGAGTGTGGAGAATTCAGAAGAATCAAGTTCAGGAACACGAGAGCAAGATAAGTCGTTGCGTATATATACACAACAGCCACCTTTGGCCTTGAAATGAGTATAGAGAAAGTAGGAGGATACAGAAAAGGGTTTGCTGTCAGTTGTCTCAGACAGCTGAGTCTCCGTTAGAAAAAGAAGGTGAGGTTTAGAGGAGGAGAGGTGGTGCTCAACAGAGCGAAAGTTAGAGGAAAGGCCGCGAATGTTGCAGATATGAAGAAGAAGAGAGTCAGACCGTGGTTCCAGGCACCCTGAGTCGTCACCGGGAGACGGGCAGATGGTGGGGGCATTTATGGTCCCCCCCCCTGGGGACTCCGAGGCTTGATAAGACGACACCATTTTGGTAAATTTTTGAATAGGAAGTGTAGTGTGTACTGTGCATGTAGTGTGGTGAAGATAGTTAGAGAAATTTGTACTGGAGAGCATGCTGGCCTACTCTCTGTGTAACTGAGACACTGAAAAAGTTCAGCAAAGGGGGATGGTCAGGAACTAGTCCTGAGGGCTGATGAAACGGGAGCTCCAGCACTCCCTGTCATCAGCTTTCCATCCACCTCGGGAGTACTGCCCTGCTCGACTGGTGCTACAGTCTACTCCAGACTTTCAAACAGTCTACTGTCCCGGCATCTCAAAATGAACGGTTCTTGAATTTAGGTCTGTTATCGTGTCTGTTTTTTCTTGGATAGAACAATCTTGCAGGCTTCCAGCCTTTGGTTTCTTCTTCCTTACATAAGAAAAAAATATGTCCTCCCTCCTCCATAACAGTATGTGGAAACACGGCAACAAAGAATACAGAAGAGGTCCCCCCATAGCTGAATATAGATCCATTGGGAATGGGTAAATCCCACTATGTGGGTAAAATAAGCCCAATGGGTATTGTGGAAACTTAATCTGAAAGAAAAACCAATCCATCGTGGAAAGAGGTCCCTGTAGTAAAAATATTTCCTTGTGATAACTGATTCATGCTGTAGTTCCCCTATCGGAATCGTAAATGAAGTCTTGGGAGTACTTTAAAACAGAAGACAATGAGGAAAGAGCTATAACTGGAAGACCTTGTCCTCTAAACAGGGTGGACGGGGGGAGGAGTAAAGATGAGAGAGAGGTTAGGTGAAGAGCAAGGATGCGAGACGGAAGAATGTAGTTGAGTATGGAGGAGGAGGAGGGAGAAAGGGAGGAGGGAAGGAGGGAGGAGAGAAAAGAGTTAAGTGGAATGGGAGGGAGAGGGGTAGGAGGGAGGAGGGATTTGAGTATCATAGAGGGCAAGGGAGGGAGGAGGAGGGGCAGGATGCAGATATAAGAAAGATAGGAGGACGAAAAAAGGAAGAGCGGAATCTAAAAATTAGAGCAGTTTGCTTCGTATAATTAACTGAATTATGTAAGTCCCGTGAGTTGTCACTCTGCTAGGGTTGCATTAGAAATAATAAACGGAATGAATTCTTAATTAGAGTACTTCGTCAGTAAACTTCCAGGAGAAAAAGGTTAAGTATTCTTATCACATTACATTCAACTGTCATAATAATACGCAAAGCCTGAGGCCAACCAGCCTCAAAAAAGTCAAGCAAACAGCATAAAGGACGAGTGGTGAGTGAGGCAGTGGTAAACTTGGAATGCATTTTTACTTATCTATACAGCCCGGACAATGTATAATGCGTTTCAGGTGTAATGTTCTGGTAGCGGAGGCTATCCTCAGCATTTGACTGATTATATTAGACAGGTCAGGCATAGTAATCGAATTATATTATATCGTTTCATCAAACCAATTGTCACGTTACCATTTACAACTTGATTTGTTCCTGGCAGCTCCTGCCTTAGTCTACAGTTGTTTATAAAAACAATAAATGCACATGAACAAGAATAAACATTCTTAGTCCAGGGAAAGTAACTGCTTTCAGCAGTTTATTATCATCATCCCAACTCAATTTACCACCAATTAGATACGGTGGGAAATTAGCTTACAAAATAGCTTGCAACTGAATGTGAGCTAGTGTCTCTCCTCCATCGATTGTGTGAGGAATATGGATTACGCACAGTCAAATGAGAGTGATTCACTGTATCACTGTCGTATGAATGGAATGATCGCTCACTATTTTGTTAACTTCTTGGTACAGTTGAGCAGCCCAAGTCTGTCTGGCTGAGCACATCCTCGACTGCAGACAAGCAGCCGACCCTACAGGGTAGTCCCGTGCAGGGAACCAGCGCTCCATTGTGACAGATAGCGCCTCGATAATGAGGCGTGGGGAAAAGTGTGGTTTGCGTCTCTACACAGTTAAAAGAGGCAGAATAGTAGGCTTCACATCACCGTGTTATGCAGTTATATGATTACCATCCAGCACTGTAAATGGTTTCCTAGGTTACAGGAAACCATTGAGCGTGTCATTCACTGTCGAGCTATTTGAAGTGGAATGTAGAGTAAAAAAAAGTGAAGGTAAGAAAAGTGGAATGAGACGAGGGCAGAAAACGAGTAATAATGATAAAAGTTGAAGGAAAATGTAGGAAGCACTGCATCAAGTTAGTGGATTGTGGTCACCATCTACTACCAGCTTTTTGTTTGTTATACAGTAGATATGGAGTAAGGACAAAAAGCAATCACAAAATCCCCATATCAAAAAGTTATTTATTCAGATCTCATTATTTCTCCATCTATCTATATAGCTACCTGTTTGTCTATCTATTTATCTATCTATCTATCTATATGTATATCTATATATCCTGTATTTGTACATAAGAGAAGGAATGTGGAAAGTTTTGTGCATGTAAGGTGTAGATGGTAAGCTGCTAGGTGCCGTCAGGAGTTTTGATGATGGTAGTGAAGCATGTGTAAGGGTTAATGGGCATCTAAGTGAATGGTTCACGATCGGTGTGGGTGTGCGACAAGGTGTGATGTCGCCATGGTTGTTCAATATATATATATATATATATATATATATATATATATATATATATATATATATATATATATATATATATATATATTGTTACATAGCCTATGATTTCATCATCCTTTGTATAATTCTAACGTACAGTATGCTGCATGTTTGATCAAGATTCACCTCGTGGCTTCCATAGTGACCAAGCTTCCGTGTTCTACCTCACTCCCCCCTTCTCCTCCTTTATAGTAGAGTAAGTCGTTCTTTCTGTTGTTCAGAGCAGGAGTGTCAACTCTTTGTTCCCTGTGGCTTCATTTGCGCGTCCTTCTTACAAGTTGTATCAAGCTCTGCCGGCCCCTATATAATGAGCTCAGTCTCTGCATTATTGCCACTTAGATCTACTCATCATTTTGTTCACATCTCTGTCCTCCCCTGTACAGTTGTTATTTTTGTGAGTGCTCAGGAAGTCTCTAACCATCTAGCTGCTGTGTAATTTGAGTATAAGTGTTATTACATTTTTTTCTTGTACTGTATAGCATAAGGTATTAATTCGTAGGCCTGGTGAGGTTTTTTGTGATTCATGTGGAGTTTTTGATGTCAGCCATTATTAATAATATTTTGTATATGTAATAATATATCTTGCATTAACTGAGCATTATCCGGTTTTCTCATTTATCAGGGCTGACTTAGATAAATTTACTCTTGCTAATTTCGTGTTAATAGAGGCTATTGCAGTTAACCATATATTTAACTTGTTTTTTGCCATTACATTATCCTTATGAGTCCTGAATGTTTAGTTATTAGTTTGAGCATTAAACTTTACCTTGCAATTTTACCTAATTCTTTTGTTTTGAAAGTGGAACTTTACGGGACAGTAGTCATTTTAGTATTCTCACTTGAAGTGTTCATTATTTCTCTCTGTTCCGTAACATAAATTTGGCGACCTCACCAGGATTTTCAGGATATTATCATAAGGATATTGCTTGATATTTTGTGACTGTGATTTATTTATAATGTCTACTATTACTACTCTTGATGAAGCTAAAGATTTTTTCTCAAATGTGCAAACAGTGTGTGATGTAGAAAACAGAACAAAGAATGAACTTAAGCTTGTTGCTCAACAATTGGGAATTGCTGTTCGTTCTCATCATTCTAAAGATCAAATTGTTGACATGATTAATGAAAGCTTGTTTAATGTAACTCCTCCAGATGAGCAAATGCAGATTGAAATAGCTAAGTTACAGCTAGCCTTGCAGGAGGCTCGTGCTAAGGAGGCTGAGTTTCAGGCTCGTGCTAAGGAGGCTGAGACTAAGGAGGCTGAGTCTCAGGCTCGTATTCAGGAGGCACAGGCACAAATTGAACTTGCTAGGATTCGGGCAGACCATGAGTATCGCATGAAACAAGGTGGAACTGGATCATCTAGCTCTGATGATTTTGATGTGACTAAAAATGTTAAACTTGTTCCTCCTTTTAATGAATCTGATTTAACAAAGTATTTTCAGTTGTTTGAGAGGGTAGCTACAGGTTTTAATTGGCCCAAAAAGTATTGGCCAGTACTCCTTCAAACTGTTCTCACCGGTAAAGCTCAAGTAACTTATACATCTTTGCCTCAGGATCAATCTGATAATTATGATGTAGTTAAGAGCTTGATTCTTAAGGCCTATGAGCTTGATCCTGAAGCCTATAGAGTAAAGTTTAGGACAACTTATAAGCAAGATAAGCAATCCCATGTTGAGTATGCAAAAATAAAAGAAGATCTGTTAGAGCAGTGGTTAAATTCTAAGAATGTAAATTGTGATTTTGATAAATTTAACCAGATGATTTTGCTGGAGGACTTCAAAAGGTGTATTAATAAAGATGTAAGCCTATATCTTGATGAGAAAAGAATAGATAATTTGTCTGATGCTGTAGTTTTAGCTGATGAATATGTTCTCACTCACAAGAGATATTCTAAAGAGAAAAGGAAAGCTGAGAGTAAGTACGTTGCCTTTACTCAGAGTACAGGTAACAGGAAAGAGAATAAAGATGGTGTTTCTCAGGAAGTAAATACCAGCTTCACCTCTAGATTTCAGAAAAGTATATGTACTTATTGTAGTAAGCTTGGTCATACTACGGAGAAATGTTTCAGGAGACAGCGTGATGTGAACAAAAAGGAGTTTTTAAATATTCAGTCAATTGGTCTAGTGTCCACCCTTGAGAGTTCCCAGAATTCTTTAACTGAGTTAATTGAACCTGCTTTGAGGGGTAAATTAAATTTTCATGATGAAGCTCCTGTTTTGAGCAGTAACGTGGGTGACACTCTCAATAGTTCATGTGCTAATTTCCTGTCTCATGGTTTTGTCAGTCCTCTGGACAGTAATAACAGGAAATCAGTTCAAATATATCGTGATACAGGTGCCTGCCAATCCCTTATGCTGACCAGTGTTCTAGGCTCTAATGTTAATTCCTCTGATGAAACTGTAATCTTACAAGGTGTAGGGAATAATTACTTCTCTGTCCCTCTGTGCAGAGTGAATTTAGAGTCTGGTTTTGTTAATGGTTCCGTTATGGTTGGGTTGGTTGAGACACTCCCAATGTCAGGTGTAACTTTCTTACTTGGAAATGATATTGGTGGAAGTCAAGTGTGTCCAGCTCCTCAGTTGTCTAGTGAGCCAGTGGCTGCGGCCCAGGATTGTGATGTCCCTGATGTGTTTTCTGCATGTGCTGTCACTAGGGTTAAGTCTAAAGTTACTGGTGACTTAGAGGATAATGATGATGATGATGTTATCCTAGCTGACAATTTTCTAGCTAATTTGGACCACTCACCAGATGAGGCAGTACCCGGTAGTGTTGATAATTTGTCTCGTCAAGAGTTGGTTGAGTTGCAGGTTGCTGACCCTGAGTTGAAAGGTCTAGCTAACTCTGCTTGCAGTGAGGAAGAGTCAGCTGGTGCTTCTACTTGTTATTATATAATGTCAGGAGTACTTATGAGAAAGTGGAGACCCCCAACAGCATCAGCCGACTGTGAATAGGAGGTTGTACATCAAGTTGTCATCCCTCGTGTTTGTAGGCAGGATATCATTAGAGTGGCTCATGATTCCTGTTTGGCAGGACACCTTGGAGTGAGGAAGACTGTGGCACGCATTTTGAAACACTTCTACTGGCCAGGTATCTTCAGAGATGATTCCTGGTATTGTAAGTCTTGTCACACCTATCAAGTTGTGGGGAAGTGTAATCAGACCGAAAAGGTTGCACCTCTAGTTCCCATTCCTCCTTTTGAGGTGCCATTCACCCGTGTGTTGGTGGATATTGTGGGCCCTCTTCCTAAGACTTCTTCAGGATTTTCTTATGTGTTGACCCTCATTGATATAGCTACTCGTTATCCTGAAGCCATTCCACTTAGAAATATCTCAGCAAAGAACGTGGTTAAGGAAATGCCAGGGTTCTTCACCAAGTTTGGTCTGCCCAAGGAGGTACAGTCAGACCGGGGAAGTAATTTCATGTCAAATGTTTTCAAGCATTCTCTGAAAGAGTTGGACATCACCCAGATCACGTCTTCAGCTTACCATTCCCAGACTCAAGGAGCGTTGGAGAGACATCATCAAATACTCAAATCGATGCTCAGGAAATACTGTTTGGAACATCAGAAAGACTGGGATAAAGGTCTTCCATTCGTTGTATTTCCTGCAAGAGAATCTCCAATGAATCACTGGGCTTCTCACCCTTTGAACTACTGTTTGGCCATGAAGTAAGAGGACCCCTTAAGCTACTCCAGGAATGCTGGGTGTCGGAGGAAAATGACGTCAACCTGCTGGAGTATGTGATGAAGTTCAAAGAACGGCTGTCCACTGCTTTACAGCTGGCGAGAGAGAATTTAGGAACTGCTCAGGAGAAGATGAAGACTTGGTATGATAAGAAGTCCAGGTTACGCCACTTTCAGCCAGGAGATCAGGTTTTGATTCTGCTACCAGTGCATGGGCAACCTCTTCAAGCCAAGATTAGTGGTCCTTATTTCGTGGAGAAGAAACTCAGTGATGTCAACTATGTCATCGCCACACCAGATCGTAGAAAGAACAAGCAACTTTGTCACATCAACATGCTAAAGTTATATCACAGGCGGGACAAACATTACTCAGTCTGGACTGTAGCTGTTCCACCCGAGTCTGCAAGTGAAATTCTCTCATGTAGCATGAGCCTGAGTGATAGTTTGGGGAAGAGTCCTGATATCATGAATGATCTCCAGACTAAGCTTTCTCATCTAGCTCCCGAGGAAAGACAGGAGTTTTCGGCATTACTGCAGGAGTACCTGCAAGTGTTCCGTGCCACTCCAGGAAGAACCACTGTGTTGATGCATGATGTCGATGTTGGAGATGCAAAGCCAATTAAACTGCCTCTTTACCGTGTGAACCCAGTGAAAGTTCCTCTCATCCAGAAGGAGCTTGGCTACCTGTTGGACCACAAGATGATTGAGCCCTGTCAGAGCGAGTGGAGTTCTCCTGTCACTCTAGTCCCTAAGCCAGGTGGGTCACAGCGGCTTTGCATCGACTACAGACATGTTAATCAGATAACCAAAACAGACACTTACCCTCTCCCTCGCGTGGAAGATTGCATAGATAAGATCGGAAAGGCTAGGTACATAAGTAAGTTTGATTTGTTAAAGGGATACTGGCAAGTACCTATGACTGAACGTGCTAGGGAGATCTCATGTTTTGTAACACTAGGAAAGACTTTTGCATGTTCTGTAATGCCATATGTTATGAAGAATGCACCAGCCACTTTTCAGAAGCTCATGAATGTTGTAACAGAGGGTTTGGCATGGTGTGTTGTTTATATTGATGATGTACTAATCTTCAGTGACAACTGGAAAGATCACGTATGCCATGTCAGTAAATTTCTTGAGCGTTTGGTTCAGGCTAATCTTGTAGCTAATTTATCAAAGTGTGAGTTTGGTCAAGCTAAAGTTCAGTACCTTGGGTACATAATTGGTGATGGACATGTTGCACCACTAGGAGCTAAGGTTCAGGTTATAAGTGATCTTCCCAGACCTAAAAGTAGGAAAGAGCTACAAAGATTTTTGGGAATGGTAGGTTATTACAGGAGATTTGTTCTTAACTTTTCAATTCTTGTATCACCACTTACAGACCTACTGAAAAAGGGAGTTAAATTTGTCTGGACCGATAACTGTGAATCCTCTTTCAGCAAACTTAAAGCTATCCTATTAAGTCAGCCAGTGCTCGCTACTCCAAATTTTGCTAAGCCTTTTAAGATGGCTGTTGACGCAAGTGATACAGGAGCTGGGGTTGTTTTGCTGCAAGAGGATGATCAGGGTATTGAACACCCTGTATCTTATTACAGTAAGAAGTTCACTCCACCTCAAAAGAACTACTCAACTATTGAGAAAGAGCTTTTGGCCTTGATTTTGGGTTTACAGCATTTTTCATTTTATTTGTGTTCTGGTTTTGACCCCATAGTCATTTATACCGATCATAAACGACTGAAATTCCTTAGTAAGTTTAAAGATAAAAATCAGAGATTGATAAGATGGAGTCTACTTCTTCAGGAGTATTCATTAGACATACAGCATGTCAAGGGGAAAGAAAATGTTATTGCAGATTGCTTATCTATACTTTAGACAGATTGTTTTAGAGTAATGAGAAATTTCCTTTGTAAACTTCTTTTTTTTTTTGTGGGGAGGTGTTACATAGCTTATGATTTCATCATCCTTTGTATAATTCTAACGTACAGTATGCTGCATGTTTGATCACGATTCGCCTCGTGGCTTCCATAGTGACCAAGCTTCCGTGTTCTACCTCACTTCCCCCTTCTCCTCCCTTATAGTAGAGTAAGTCGTTCTTTCTGTTGTTCAGAGCAGGATTGTCAACTCTTTGTCCCCTATGGTTACAGCAGGCACATAGCATGCGTCCAGCAGCAAATTTTCATCCATTTTCTCTCCAGCTGTATAATGCAACCGTTAGTCCTAGTCTATCATGTATGCAACAGTTGAACTCTGGAACTGTCTTCCCGTGTGTGTATTTCCTATTGCCTATTACCTCCAGACTTTCAAACGCCGTGCGTCCCGGCATCTCAAAATGAACGGTTCTTGAATTTAGGTCTGTTATCGTGTCTGTTTTTTCTTGGATAGAACAATCTTGCAGGCTTCCAGCCTTTGGTTTCTTCTTCCTTACATAAGAAAAAAATATGTCCTCCCTCCTCCATAACAGTATGTGGAAACACGGCAACAAAGAATACAGAAGAGGTCCCCCCATAGCTGAATATAGATCCATTGGGAATGGGTAAATCCCACTATGTGGGTAAAATAAGCCCAATGGGTATTGTGGAAACTTAATCTGAAAGAAAAACCAAACCATCGTGGAAATAGGTCCCTGTAGTAAAAATATTTCCTTGTGATAACTGATTCATGCTGTAGTTCCCCTATCGGAATCGTAAATGAAGTCTTGGGAGTACTTTAAAACAGAAGACAATGAGGAAAGAGCTATAACTGGAAGACCTTGTCCTCTACACAGGGTGGACGGGGGGAGGAGTAAAGATGAGAGAGAGGTTAGGTGAAGAGCAAGGATGCGAGACGGAAGAATGTAGTTGAGTATGGAGGAGGAGGAGGGAGAAAGGGAGGAGGGAAGGAGGGAGGAGAGAAAAGAGTTAAGTGGAAGGGGAGGGAGAGGGGTAGGAGGGAGGAGGGATTTGAGTATCATAGAGGGCAAGGGAGGGAGGAGGAGGGGCAGGATGCAGATATAAGAAAGATAGGAGGACGAAAAAAGGAAGAGCGGAATCTAAAAATTAGAGCAGTTTGCTTCGTATAATTAACTGAATTATGTAAGTCCCGTGAGTTGTCACTCTGCTAGGGTTGCATTAGAAATAATAAACGGAATGAATTCTTAATTACAGTACTTCGTCAGTAAACTTCCAGGAGAAAAAGGTTAAGTATTCTTATCACATTACATTCAACTGTCATAATAATCCGCAAAGCCTGAGGCCAACCAGCCTCAAAAAAGTCAAGCAAACAGCATAAAGGACGAGTGGTGAGTGAGGTAGTGGTAAACTTGGAATGCATTTTTACTTATCTATACAGCCCGGACAATGTATAATGCGTTTCAGGTGTAATGTTCTGGTAGCGGAGGCTATCCTCAGCATTTGACTGATTATATTAGACAGGTCAGGCATAGTAATCGAATTATATTATATCGTTTCATCAAACCAATTGTCACGTTACCATTTACAACTTGATTTGTTCCTGGCTGCTCCTGCCTTAGTCTACAGTTGTTTATAAAAACAATAAATGCACATGAACAAGAATAAACATTCTTAGTCCAGGGAGAGTAACTGCTTTCAGCAGTTTATTATCATCATCCCAACTCAATTTACCACCAATTAGATACGGTGGGAAATTAGCTTACAAAATAGCTTGCAACTGAATGTGAGCTAGTGCCTCTCCTCCATCGATTGTGTGAGGAATATGGATTACGCACAGTCAAATGGGAGTGATTCACTGTATCACTGTCGTATGAATGGAATGATCGCTCACTATTTTGTTAACTTCTTGGTACAGTTGAGCAGCCCAAGTCTGTCTGGCTGAGCACATCCTCGACTGCAGACAAGCAGCCGACCCTACAGGGTAGTCCCGTGCAGGGAACCAGCGCTCCATTGTGACAGATAGCGCCTCGATAATGAGGCGTGGGGAAAAGTGTGGTTTGCGTCTCTACACAGTTAAAAGAGGCAGAATAGTAGGCTTCACATCACCGTGTTATGCAGTTATATGATTACCATCCAGCACTGTAAATGGTTTCCTAGGTTACAGGAAACCATTGAACGTGTCATTCACTGTCGAGCTATTTGAAGTGGAATGTAGAGTAAAAAAAAGTGAAGGTAAGAAAAGTGGAATGAGACGAGGGCAGAAAACGAGTAATAATGATAATAGTTGAAGGAAAATGTAGGAAGCACTGCATCAAGTTAGTGGATTGTGGTCACCATCTACTACCAGCTTTTTGTTTGTTATACATGGATATGGAGTAAGGACAAAAAGCAATCACAAAATCCCCATATCAAAAAGTTATTTATTCAGATCTGATTATTTCTCCATCTATCTATATAGCTACCTGTTTGTCTATCTATTTATCTATCTATCTATCTATATGTATATCTATATATCCTGTATATGTATATAAGAGAAGGAATGTGGAAAGTTTTGTGCATGTAAGGTGTAGATGGTAAGCTGCTAGGTGCCGTCAGGAGTTTTGATGATGGTAGTGAAGCATGTGTAAGGGTTAATGGGCATCTAAGTGAATGGTTCACGATCGGTGTGGGTGTGCGACAAGGTTGTGTGATGTCGCCATGGTTGTTCAATATATATATATATATATATATATATATATATATATATATATATATATATATATATATATATATATATATTGTTACATAGCCTATGATTTCATCATCCTTTGTATAATTCTAACGTACAGTATGCTGCATGTTTGATCACGATTCGCCTCGTGGCTTCCATAGTGACCAAGCTTCCGTGTTCTACCTCACTCCCCCCTTCTCCTCCTTTATAGTAGAGTAAGTCGTTCTTTCTGTTGTTCAGAGCAGGAGTGTCAACTCTTTGTTCCCTGTGGCTTCATTTGCGCGTCCTTCTTACAATTTGTATCAAGCTCTGCCGGCCCCTATATAATGAGCTCAGTCTCTGCATTATTGCCACTTAGATCTACTCATCATTTTGTTCACATCTCTGTCCTCCCCTGTACAGTTGTTATTTTTGTGAGTGCTCAGGAAGTCTAACCATCTAGCTGCTGTGTAATTTGAGTATAAGTGTTATTACATTTTTTTCTTGTACTGTATAGCATAAGGTGTTAATTCGTAGGCCTGGTGAGGTTTTTTGTGATTCATGTGGAGTTTTTGATGTCAGCCATTATTAATAATATTTTGTATATGTAATAATATATCTTGCATTAACTGAGCATTATCCGGTTTTCTCATTTATTGGTGCTGACTTAGATAATTTTACTCTTGCTAATTTCGTGTTAATAGAGGCTAATGCAGTTAACCATATATTTAACTTGTTTTTTGCTATTACATTATCCTTATGAGTCCTGAATGTTTAGTTATTAGTTGGAGCATTAAACTTTACCTTGCAATTTTACCTAACTCTTTTGTTTTGAACCTGGAATTTTACGGGACAGTAGTCATTTTAGTATTCTCACTTGAAGTGTTCATTATCTCTCTCTGTTCCATAACATAAATTTGGCGACCTCACCAGGATATTCAGGATAATATCATAAGGATATTGCTTGATATTTTGTGACTGTGATTTATTCATGATGTCTACTATTACTACTCTTGATGAAGCTAAAGATTTTTTCTCAAATGTGCAAACAGTGTGTGATGCAGAAAACAGAACAATGAATGAACTTAAGCTTGTTTCTCAACAATTGGGAATTGCTGTTCGCTCTCATCATTCTAAAGATCAAATTGTTGACATGATTAATGAAATCTTGTTTAATGTAACTCCTCCAGATGAGCAAATGCAGATTAAAATAGCTAAGTTACAGCTAGCCTTGCAGGAGGCTCGTGCCAAGGAGGCTGAATTTCAGGCTCGTGCTAAGGAGGCTGAGGCTAAGGAGGCTGAGTCTCAGGCTCGTATTCAGGAGGCACAGGCACAAATTGAACTTGCTAGGATTCGGGCAAACCATGAGTATCGCATGAGACAAGGTGGAACTGGATCATCTGGCTCTGATGATTTTGATGTGACTAAAAATGTTAAACTTGTTCCTCCTTTTAATGAATCTGATTTAACAAAGTATTTTCAGTTGTTTGAGAGGGTAGCTACAGGTTTTAATTGGCCCAAAAAGTATTGGCCAGCACTCCTTCAAACTGTTCTCACCGGTAAAGCTCAAGTAACTTATGCATCTTTGCCTCAGGATCAATCTGATAATTATGATGTAGTTAAGAGCTTGATTCTTAAGGCCTATGAGCTTGATCCTGAAGCCTATAGAGTAAAGTTTAGGACAACTTATAAGCAAGATAAGCAATCCCATGTTGAGTATGCAAAAATAAAAGAAGATCTGTTAGAGCAGTGGTTAAACTCTAAGAATGTAAATTGTGATTTTGATAAATTTAAGCAGATGATTTTGCTGGAGGACTTCAAAAGGTGTATTAATAAAGACGTAAGCCTATATCTTGATGAGAAAAGAATAGATAATTTGTCTGATGCTGTAGTTTTAGCTGATGAATATGTTCTCACTCACAAGAGATATTCTAAAGAGAAAAGGAAAGCTGAGAGTAAGTCCGTTGCCTTAACTCAGAGTACAGGTAACAGGAAAGAGAATAAAGATGATGTTTCTCAGGAAGTAAATACCAGCTTCACCTCTATATTTCAGAAAAGTAAATGTACTTATTGTAGTAAGCTTGGTCATACTACGGAGAAATGTTTCAGGAGACAGCGTGATGTGAACAAAAAGGAGTTTTTAAATATTCAGTCAATTGGTCTAGTGTCCACTCTTGAGAGTTCCCAGAATTCTTTAACTGAGTTAATTGAACCTGCTTTGAGGGGTAAATTAAATTCTCATGATGAAGCTCCTCTTTTGAGCAGTAACGTGGGTGACACTCTCAATAGTTCATGTGCTAATTTCCTCTCTGATGGTTTTGTCAGTCCTATGGACAGTAATAACAGGAAATCAGTTCAAATATATCGTGATACAGGTGCCTGCCTATCCCTTATGCTGACCAGTGTTCTAGACTCTAATGTTAATTTCTCTGATGAAACTGTAATCTTACAAGGTGTAGGGAATAATTACTTCTCTGTCCCTCTGTGCAGAGTGAATTTAGAGTCTGGTTTTGTTAATGGTTCCGTTATGGTTGGGTTGGTTGAGACACTCCCAATGTCAGGTGTAACTTTCTTACTTGGAAATGATATTGGTGGAAGTCAAGTGTGTTCAGCTCATCAGTTGTCTAGTGAACCAGTGACTGCGACCCAGGATTGTGATATCCCTGATGTGTTTTCTGCATGTGCTGTCACTAGGGCTAAGTCTAAAGTTACTGGTGACTTAGAGGATAATGATGATGATGTTATCCTAGCTGACACTTTTCTAGCTAATTTGGACCACTCACCAGATGAGGCAGTACCCGGTAGTGTTGATAATTTGTCTCGTCAAGAGTTGGTTGAGTTGCAGGTTGCTGACCCTGAGTTGAAAGGTCTAGCTAACTCTGCTTGCAGTGAGGAAGAGTCAGCTGGTGCTTCTACTTGTTATTATATAAAGTCAGGAGTACTTATGAGAAAGTGGAGACCCCCAACAGCATCAGCCGACTGTGAATAGGAGGTTATACATCAAGTTGTCATCCCTCGTGTTTGTAGGCAGGATATCATTACAGTGGCTCATGATTCCAGTTTGGCAGGACACCTTGGAGTGAGGAAGACTGTGGCATGCATTTTGAAACACTTCTACTGGCCACGTATCTTCAGAGATGTTTCCTGGTATTGTAAGTCTTGTCACACCTATCAAGTTGTGGGGAAGTGTAATCAGACCGAAAATGTTGCACCTCTAGTTCCCATTCCTCCTTTTGAGGTGCCATTCACCCGTGTGTTGGTGGATATTGTGGGCCCTCTTCCTAAGACTTCTTCAGGATTTTCTTATGTGTTGACCCTGATTGATATGGCTACTCGTTTTCCTGAAGCCATTCCACTTAGAAAAATCTCAGCAAAGAACGTGGTTAAGGAAATGCTAGGGTTCTTCACCAAGTTTGGTCTGCCCAAGGAGGTACAGTCAGACCGGGGAAGTAATTTCATGTCAAATGTTTTCAAGCAGTCTCTGAAAGAGTTGGGCATCACCCAGATCACGTCTTCAGCTTACCATCCCCAGACTAAAGGAGCGTTGGAAAGACATCATCAAACACTCAAATCGATGCTCAGGAAATATTGTTTGGAACATCAGAAAGACTGGGATAAAGGTCTTCCATTCGTTGTATTTGCCGCAAGAGAATCTCCAAATGAATCACTGGGCTTCTCACCCTTTGAACTACTGTTTGTCTATGAAGTAAGAGGACCCCTTAAGCTACTCAAGGAATGCTGGGTGTCGGAGGAAAATGACGTCAACCTGCTGGAGTATGTGATGAAGTTCAAAGAACGGCTGTTCACTGCTTTACAGCTGGCGAGAGAGAATTTAGGAACTGCTCAGGAGAAGATGAAGACTTGGTATGATAAGAAGTCCAGGTTACGCCACTTTCAGCCAGGAGATCAGGTTTTGATTCTGCTACCTGTGCATGGGCAACCTCTTCAAGCCAAGTTTAGTGGTCCTTATTTCGTGGAGAAGAAACTCAGTGATGTCAACTATGTCATCGCCACACCAGATCGTAGAAAGAACAAGCAACTTTGTCACATCAACATGCTAAAGTTATATCACAGACGGGACGAACATAACCCAGTCTGCACTGTAGCTGTTCCACCCGAGTCTGCAAGTGAAGTTCTCTCATGCAGCATGAGCGGAGTGATAGTTTGGGTAAGAGTCCTGATATCGTGAATGATCTCCAGACTAAGCTTTCTCATCTAGCTCCCGAGGAAAGGCAGGAGTTTTCGGCATTACTGCAGGAGTACCTGCAAGTGTTCCGTGAAACTCCAGGAAGAACCACTGTGTTGATGCATGATGTCGATGTTGGAGATGCAAAGCCAATTAAACTGCCTCTTTACCGTGTGAACCCAGTGAAAGTTCCTCTCATCCAGAAGGAGCTTGGCTACCTGTTGGACCACAAGATGATTGAGCCCTGTCAGAGCGAGTGGAGTTCTCCTGTCACTCTAGTCCCTAAGCCAGGTGGGTCACAGCGGCTTTGCATCGACTACAGACATGTTAATCAGATAACCAAAACAGACACTTACCGTCTCCCTCGCGTGGAAGATTGCATAGATAAGATCGGAAAGGCTAGGTACATAAGTAAATTTGATTTGTTAAAGGGATACTGACAAGTACCTATGACTGAACGTGCTAGGGAGATCTCATGTTTTGTAACACTAGGAAAGACTTTTGCATGTTCTGTAATGCCATATGTTATGAAGAATGCACCAGCCACTTTTCAGAAGCTCATGAATGTTGTAACAGAGGGTTTGGCAGGGTGTGTTGTTTATATTGATGATGTACTAATCTTCAGTGACAACTGGAAAGATCACCTATGCCATGTCAGTAAATTTCTTGAGCGTTTGGCTCAGGCTAATCTTGTAGCTAATTTATCAAAGTGTGAGTTTGGTCAAGCTAAAGTTCAGTACCTTGGGTACGTAATTGGTGATGGACATGTTGCACCACCAGGAGCTAAGGTTCGGGTTATAAGTGATCTTCCCAGACCTAAAAGTAGGAAAGAGCTACAAAGATTTTTGGGAATGGTAGGTTATTACAGGAGATTTGTTCTTAACTTTTCAATTCTTGTATTACCACTTACAGACCTACTGAAAAAGGGAGTTAAATTTGTCTGGACCGATAACTGTGAATCCTCTTTCAGTAAACTTAAAGCTATCCTATTAAGTCAGCCAGTGCTCGCTACTCCAAATTTTGCTAAGCCTTTTAAGATGGCTGTTGACGCAAGTGATACAGGAGCTGGGGTTGTTTTGCTGCAAGAGGATGATCAGGGTATTGAACACCCTGTATCTTATTACAGTAAGAAGTTCACTCCATCTCAAAAGAACTACTCAACTATTGAGAAAGAGCTTTTGGCCTTGATTTTGGGTTTACAGCATTTTTCATTTTATTTGTGTTCTGGTTTTGACCCCATAGTCATTTATACCGATCATAACCCACCGTAATTCCTTAGTAAGTTTAAAGATAAAAATCAGAGATTGACAAGATGGAGTCTACTTCTTCAGGAGTATTCATTAGACATACAGCATGTCAAGGGGAAAGAAAATGTTATTGCAGATTGCTTATCTAGACTTTAGAGAGATTGTTTTAGAGTAATGAGAAATTTCCTTTGTAAACTTCTTTTTTTTTGTGGGGAGGTGTTACATAGCCTATGATTTCATCATCCTTTGTATAATTCTAACGTATAGTATGCTGCATGTTTGATCACGTTTCGCCTCGTGGCTTCCATAGTGACCAAGCTTCCGTGTTCTACCTCACTTCCCCCTTCTCCTCCCTTACAGTAGAGTAAGTCGTTCTTTCTGTTGTTCAGAGCAGGATTGTCAACTCCTTGTCACCTATGGCTTCATTTGCGCGTCCTTCTTACAAGTTGTATCAAGTTCTGCCAGCCCCTATATAATGAGCTCAGTCTCTGCATTATTGCCACTTAGATCTACTCATCATTTTGTTTACATCTCTGTCCTCCCCTGTACAGTTGTTGTTTGTGTGAGTGCTCAGGAAGTCTCCAACCATCTAGCTGCTGTGTAATTTGAGTATAAGTGTTATTACATTTTTTTCTTGTACTGTATAGCATATGGTGTTAATTCGTAGGCCTGGTGAGGTTTTTTGTGATTCATGTGGAGTTTTTGATGTCAGCCATTATTAATATTTTGTATCTGTAATAATATATCTTGCATTAATTGAGCATTATCCGGTTTTCTCATTTATCAGGGCTGACTTCGATAAATTTACTCTTGCTAATTTCGTGTTAATAGAGGCTATTGCAGTTAACCATATATTTAACCTGTTTTTTGCCATTACATTATCCTTATGAGTCCTGAATGTTTAGTTGTTAGTTTGAGGATTAAACTTTAACTTGTAATTTTACCTAACTCTTTTGTTTTGAACCTGGAACTTTACGGGACAGTAGTCATTTTAGTATTCTCACTTGAAATGTTGATTATCTCTCTCTGTTCCGTAAAGAAAAATATATATATATATATATATATATATATATATATATATATATATATATATATATATATATATATATATATATATATATATATATATATATCTGGATGGGCTGATGAGAGAAGTAATAACACGAGTAATTGAGAGAGGGATGACTTTGGTGATGGATGGAATATCTCAACATTGTTGTATGCTGATGATGCAATACTCCTTGCAATTACCGGACAAGGCCTAGGTAGGCTAGGGCAGAGTTTTGCTGATGTCTGTGAGTGTCGTGCATTGAGAGTAAATGTAGAAAAGAGTAAAGTGATGCTTATTGAGTGAGAAAGTGAGTCCCGGTACGATGTTACAGTGAATGGAGAGAGACTGGAATTAGTGAAAGAGTTCAAATACCTGGGTACAGTGACAAAAATGAGAGGAAAACGTGCAAAAGAAGTGGAAAGTAGAGTGACATAAGGAAGAAAAGTAGCTGGTGCAATGAGGGCCTTGATAAGAAACAGTGGCTTGAGTGTTGCAGCTGCACGAGGCTTACATGAAGGAGTGTTAGTGCCAACTTTAACAAATGGATGTGAGACTATGGTGTGGCATGAAAATGAGAAGTCAAGAGTAAAAGCAATGGAGATGGGATTGCTGAGGAATGTATGTGGAGTACAGAGGGTGGATAGGATACGAATTAATGTGATTCATGAAAGACGTGGAGTGAGGAAGTCTGTGGACACCAGAATCGAAGATAGTGTACTGAGATGGTATGGTCATGTAGAGAGAATGGATAACAACAGAGTGGTGAAAAAGTATATTTGAGCGAATTTGAAGAAGGGAGGAGGCTAGGTAGGCCAAGGAGAATATGGAGGTCTATGGTGGATGAGTGTGTGAGGAAGAGAGGTTTGGAAGTCGATGAGGCTAGAGAACTGACAAGAGATCGAGCTAGTTGGATGAATGTTGTGAGGAGAAGTGCATGATCAGAGATTTGGCACCCCATTTTAACGTGGCAGCGTCCAGATTCACTCATTCGGATACGTTTATGTGAAGCTACAGAACGTGGTGAATGTTTTTGGCGTATGCGATAGATCCAGGATTCCAGAGGCTTGAATGATGAGCGAATGGATGCGTGGTCCATTGAACTGGGCAAATTTGGGCTGTCTGGACATTGCTACTCCTCACCCTGCCTTAGGGTAGGAAAGAAGGTCCGGATGATGATGAATAATGATGATGATATATAGACACAATTAGTATCTACCTAGATGTCACCTGTCTAATCCATCTATCTTTTTACCTGCTTGTCTGTCTATCTAGCATCTAACTTTATATCCGAGTACTATGAAATCACAACCGATTCCTCTTATGCATCGTATTTATATACCTTTGTTACGTGACACGAAAACACACACACACACACACACACACACACACACACACACACACACACACACACACACACACTGTAAGGTAAAGTTTATGTGAAGCATCATGCACAAATGGGAAAAGATAATAACAAACTTGTGTGTATGTGATTTGCTGTAGGGAAAAATACACACACACACACACACACACACACACTCATATATATATATATATATCTATATATATATATATATATATATCAATATATATATCTATATATCTATATCTATATCTATCTATCTATCTATTGCCAGACGCCTCAATCCCGTTTGGGGTGGCCACAAACAAATCGCCTCCAAGTCGCCCTGTCCCCCGCCATTTCCCTGCCCTGCTCCCAACTCACACCCCCCTCTCTCATATACCTCTCCACCCCATCCCTCCATCTCATCCTCGGCCTCCTCTGCCCTCTCCCCCCCTCCACCTCACTCACATACACTCTCTTCGTCAGTCTTTCACCCTCCATCCTCTCAACATGGCCAAACCACCTCAGTGTGTTCCTCATAACGCTTCCTATCACATCCACATCAACACCACAACGCTCCTTTATATCCGCATTCGTCAGCCTGTCTCTCCATGTGACTCCACAGGCTCCTCTTAAATAACTCATTTCCACTGCTCTCACTCTTGACTTGTGTCCTTCCAACAACGTCCAAGCTTCACTTCCATACGTTAGAGTTGGTATCACAATACTGTCATGTAGTAACTTTTTCACTTCCATGCTCATTTCCCTGTTTCTTATCACTGCTTTCAAAGAACCAGCAACCTTTCTTCCCTGCTGTACCCTTTCAAGCACTTCACCCTCCAAACGTCCATCCTTACTCATCACACTACCCAAGTACTTAAACGTACTCACATTTTCCAATTCCTCACCGTCCAACCTCGCTATACATTCACTGACTTCACCTCTCTCAAAGACCATCACTTTACTCTTCCCTACATTCACCTTTAGATTCCGTTTCTTACACACTCTCTCAAACTCATCCACCAAGCCTTGCAGCTCCCCTTCGTCTTCACTCAACAACACAGTATCATCTGCAAACAACAGTACAGGGAGTTTCCAAACACTATCCTCTCTCACCAGGGCCACTCCAACATCCACTACCCTACCTTGTACCTCTTTTATTACCCCATCCATGTACAGATTGAACAACCATGGAGACATGACATGTCCCTGTTTCAAACCAACTTTCAAAGAGAAAAATTCACTTAGTTCACCATCCACACGCACTGCAGCCTTCGCACCATCGTACATACTCTTCACAGCATTCAACAACTTCCCATCTACTCCATATATTCTTAACATTTTCCACAATCCTTGTCTATCCACCCTGTTATATGCTTTCTCCAAATCCATGAAAGCCGCATACAACTTCTTTCCCTTCTCTAGAAACTTTTCCACTAAAGATCTAAGAATGAATATCTGATCCACACAACCTCTTCCCTTCCTAAAGCCTCCCTGTTCTTCTCCAACTAACTCCTCTGTTATTTCTCTAACTCTGTCAATAAGTATCCTACCATACACTTTTCGTATTATACTAAGAAGACAAATGCCCCTATGATTACCACACACTTCTTTTTCCCCTTTTCCTTTGTACAAGGGAATAATTATACCTGACTTCCAATCCTCCGGGACTCTACCTTCCTCCCAGGCCAATCTGCACATCTTCCACATCCATTCTACTACTATCTCTCCCTCATGCTTCAGCATTTCACCACACACTCCATCAATTCCTGGGGCTTTCCCCGATTTAACTTTCTTCATTGCTTCCACAACTTCTATCCTACTGATTTCTTCCTGTCTTCTCACCTCCCTCCTTCTCCCAGCCATTCCCCAGCCACTTATACTCGCATTACTTCCATCCTCTACGTTCAACAATTCCTTAAAGTGTTCTCTCCATCTGCTCACTTTTTCTCCCTTCTCCACTAGTAATCTACCATTTTTAACTTTCACTCCCCTGCTAACTTCACTTCCACCCTGTCTTACTCTTTTCACCTCTTTCCAGAACATTTTCTTACAGTCCCTCCACTTTACACTCAAATTCCTTCCAAATTCCTCATCCACTCTCTTCTTACTCTCTCTTACTAATCTTTTCACCTCTCTCTTTCTTTCTACATATAACTCTCTCTTCCGCCTCTCAACTTCTTCCACGCCCATATTTTTCATTCATTCATTGTATGCCTTCTTCTTTTGTGCCACAGCCTGTTTCACCTCTTCAGTCCACCACGCTGTTCCTTGCACCCCCCTCCGTCTCCTCTTCCTTCCACACACACATCACATGCTGCACATATTTCTTCTGTAAATATCCTACACACACCTTCCACGTCTCCCATCTGCTCCAATTCATAATTGCCCAATCGTTCCTCGACTTCTCTCTTATACTCTGCCTTTTTCTCATCCTCTTGTAACCTTTCCACTCTCCTTGCAACTACTCCTTCCTCTCGTCTTTCCCTTCTTCTATTCCTCCATATATATTATTATATATATATATATATATATATATATATATATATATATATATATATATATATATATATATATATATTGTTTCACTTGAGGAAGAAGGAACCAAAGGCCACGAGCCGGCAATAACTGTTCCCTCCAAGAGAAAAACAAAATACGAGAACCAAATTCAAGATCCGAGCATTTCGAGATTCCTGGACACACTGCGTCTGAAAGACTGGAGATCATAGGAAGCAGGAAAAACAGACAGAGGGAGACAGTTCCAGAGTTGACCTGTTGCATAAATGAAGGACTGGGAGTGACGGTTAACTCTTGCATTAGAGAGTTAGACAGAAAAGGGATGAGAGTTTGCTGCTAGACGGGTGCTACGTGCCCGTCGTAGAGGTGGAGGAATGCATGCAGACAGTTCAGAGGAGCAGTAATCATTGAAGTAGCCATTGAAAAGAGATAAAGATGCAACAGTGGGGCGAAGAGACAGAGGTTGGAGGGAGTCAGTAAGAGGAGGAGAGTTGGTAAGACGAAAGCGTTTGACTCCACCCTATTGAGAAGAGCTGTATGTGGGGAACCTCCCCACATATGAGAGTTGTACTCCACATAGGGGCGGATAAAACCCGTGTATAGAGTCAACAATTGTGCAGGGGTAAAGAAGGAACGGAGTCAGCTTAGCACACCTAATCTCTTCGAAGCAGTTTTTACAAGAGATGTAGTATGATCTTTCCGAGACAAGTCCCGAGTAAATGAAACACCAAGCATGTTCAAGGATGATGCAGGATTAAGCTGAATATTATTAAACATTAGTGGGTACACCTGTGAAAGATTTTGACGGGTTTATAGGTGTAAAAACTGAGTCTTTGATGCATTAAAAGCAACAAGATTATTTTTACCCCAGTCAGAGATACGAGCCAAGTCAGACATTAGGTGTGCCATAGCCTCATCCCTTGTTTGTTGAAGTAACTGCTGAGATGGGCGCTGTGGAAATCGAATGGAAAGGTGAAGGGTTCAGTCATCAGCGGATGAGTGGATAGGGTTAGATTCAGAGCTTAGAAGGTCATTAATGAATAAAAGGAAGAGAGATGGTGATAGGATAGAGCCCTGAGGAACACCACTGTTGAAAGATCTAGGGCAGGAACTATGGCCGTCTACAACAGCGGCTATAGAACGACCAAAAAAGAAGCTAGAGATGAAGGCACAGATAGAAGGATAGAAATCGTAAGCCGGCAGTTTGGAAATAAAAGAGTTGTGCCAGACTCGATCGAAAACCTTTGAGATGTCAAATGCAATGGCAAAGCTTTCGCCAAAGTCACGAAAGGAGGATGACCAGGAGTCTGAAAGGTAGGTGAGAAGATCGCCAGTGGAGCGTCCCTGACGGAATCCATACTGACGGTCAGAAAGAAGGTTGTGATAGGAAAGATGCTCTAAAATTATTCTATTAAGAATTGACTCGAAAACTTTTGAGACTTATGTTCAAACATATAACAGCAATCTGTAATAATGGTGTGCGTTGATTAGCCCGTAGATATCGGTGACCTGACCCTTAGATGCTGTACTGCAGAATAATCATGTACATAATGTTGCACTATCCCAACTCGTCGCGAATTTAGGGACAAAATACACTAGGAGGACACACCATACTTTACTGTCTGAGAGCGGTACAGGAGGTCTTTTTTAAAAACAATAAGTGATACAAATTCTTCATTGAAACGTTTGTTTATGAAACGCTGGATCCCTTATAAAGGATTCAAATGCTACAAATAAGAGATACAGTTTTATGTATAAGGCACTGAATCCTTTTATCAAATCACGTATAACCTTGGATAAAGAAAATGTCTTCTTTATAGGTATAACAAAAGAATACATTACACTCCTTCCCCCTGTGAGAAGTGCACACATATATAATGCTTGCTTAGTAAAACAATCATCCTGTGGAATGACATTCATTGTATGAAACCTTACAAATATCCTTTGGAAGACAGCAATATACTACACCTTATTCTACAAACCCAGTGGTTCTCGGTTTACCCTGTGAGGTAGTACCCTGCGAGGTGCTGGTGTCCTTATATCATTTCCAACAGTACTCCCTGCTTCTTTTACGTTGTCATCTACCTGTTCCCCCACATTTGTGGTATTTGTGTCAGGGAGCTGTGTTATGTTTTGGTCCGGTTGTTGTATGGGATGGTAGCCTATGTCTGTGTGAGGCAATATAGGTGTTGGTATGGTAGTTTGAGCATTATCAACTGTGCTTGGTAATAACTGATCTATGTGTCGCCTCAGAACCTTTCCTTCAACTCCAACCTCATAGTTCATGTTGCCTCTCTTTCTAATGATCCTACCTTCAGCCCATTTGTTTAATGTGTTGTACATTCTAACCCTGACTGGAGCTGGAGGATTAAAATTTCTGACTTTACTCTGCTGTTCCATTTGTTTCCACTGATAGTTGTTGAGCTTTGTCTTAGTGTTAGGCATCATTAAATCCATCCTATTCCGGACTTTCCTCCCCATTAACAAAGTAGAAGGTGTTTGACCAGTAGTGGCATGTTCAGTAGTGCGGTAAGTTAACAAGAATTTACTAATGCATGTGATTACATTGAAAGGAGTCGCTCCTCTACATTTCATGTTGTGCTTAAAACTCTGGACAAACCTCTCTGCCTCCCCATTGGTTGCTGGGTGATAAGGAGGAGATCTAGAATGTTGTATACCATTGACCTTTAAGAAATCTGAAAATTCCACTGAACAAAACTGTGGTCCATTATCTGATACAAGAAGCTCTGGTAGACCATGTGTTGCGAATACCGGTATTAAAGCCTTTATTGTTGCTTGTGCTGAAGTTGATTGCAAAGGAATAATCTCTGGCCATTTACTGTATGCATCAACTACAATCAAGTATGTGTGTCCTAGATAAGGACCTGCAAAGTCTACATGTAAACGCTGCCATGGGTGACTGGGGTATTCCCATGGATGCATGCAAGCTGCCTTAGGGTCGTTTTGTTGTGCTGAGCAACCTTGACATCCTCTGACATAGGTCCCAACATCTTTGTCTACTCCAGGCCACCACACATAACTTCTGGCAATTGCCTTGGACCTTACGATTCCTTGATGATCTGCATGGATTTCTTTGAGAACCTGACTTTGCATAGACTTTGGAATGACTACTCGGGAACCTCTGAGGATACAACCTTGTTCAGTAGTAAGATCAGACCATACTGACAAATATGCATTAAAATCACTTTGTTCAGATAGTTACGACTTGACGTTAAGGCTTGGTATACTTTTGCTAGTACTGGGTCTTCTTTTGTGTTCTTTGCTATGTCCTGTGCAGTGATAGGAAGATTGTAATTCTCTATTAGCATTACAGTATCTTTATCATCATCTAGAGCATTACCCACTGGTAAACGGGATAAGGCATCAGCATTACCCATCTTACCAGCTGGACGGTACTCAATATCATATGAGTATGCAGCTAGGGTGATCGCCCATCGCTGAAGTCGGGCGGCAACTAAGTTTGGTAATCCGCCCTTTGGCCTTAGAATAGCCAGCAAAGGTAATGGTCTGTAACGAGTGTGAATTTTGGTTTGCTGTACAGATACATGTGGAATTTTTTTACACCATACACCAGTGCTAATGCTTCTTTCTCTATTTGGGAGTAATTTCTTTCAGCTATGTTCAGAACACGTGAAGCAAAAGTGATTGGCCTCTCTACATCATCTGGCGTGATGTGAGATAGTACTGCGCCGATACCTATGGATGACGCATCACACACCAATTTTACTGGTAGATTTGGCTGGAAATGAGTGAGGAATCTAGGTGATGTGATCTCTGATTTAATTTCATCTTCTGCTTTGGCACATTGGTCTGTCCAGTTCCACTGAGCATCTCTCTGCAGGAGTTGATACAGAGGGCTTGCTATTGTAGCCAGATTAGGGATGAATCTGCCATAAAAGGTTACCAATCCTAGAAATGACTGCAACTCACCTACATTTTCTGGCACCTTGGCATCTCTGATTGCTTTGACTTTCTCACTAGTCTTGTGTATGCCTTTGTCATCAATCCTAAAACCTAGGTATTCTAATGAGGAAACTTGGAACTGGCATTTATCTTGACGGATTCTCTGTCCATTTTCCTTTATTCTGCTTAGAACTGACCTTAGTCTTGACTGGTGTTCTAAACTGTCTTTGCCTGCTACCAATATGTCATCCACAAAACAAAATGTACCTGAGAGACCACTGAAAATTCGGTCCATTGTCTGCTGCCACAGAGTGGGACTGCTGGCTACACCGTATGGCAGTCGCTTTGGGCGAAACAGGCCTAAGCATGTGTTAACTGTACAAATCTCTTGTGATTTCTCTACCATCATAAGTTGTTGGAATGCCTGTCTAAGATCTATTTTGGAAAATACTTTACATCCACTAAGTGAGGCAAACATATCATCAGGCCTGGGAAGAGGGTGATGTGCTACTTGTAATTTGGGATTCAATGTTACTTTGTAGTCCCCACACAATCTAATGCTTCCATCACCTTTAACCACAGGAACTAAAGGAGTGGCCCATGTTGAGTAAGTGACTCTCTCCCAGGTTCCATGAGCTTCAAGTCTAGCAATCTCCTGCTCTACTGCAGACTTTAATGCAAAGGGAATGGGCCTAGGAGCACAGAACTTGGGAGTTCTGTCTGGTTTAAGTGAGAGGCTAGCTTGCACACTCTTAACTGTTCCTATATTAACATCAAATACCTCCTGAAATTGTTAACAAGTGATTCAAATCTGCTTTGTTGTTAATACCAGAGTTAACTTTAAGAACACTTTGCAAATTTAGAGGAATTTGCTTTAACTAGTCTAAACCAAACAGTGAAGGTCTTTTTCCTCCTACAACTGTCAGAGGTAAGTTATCAAAATCTTGCTTATTGTAACTTACATGAACTGTGGTTGCACCTTTAACCTGAATTGCTTGATTATTATAGTCCATTAAGACCTTGCTGGTAGGCTGAATATCCAAATTAGGTATAGCCATGGCAACATCCTCAGATACTACTGTTACTTCAGCAGCGGTGTCTAGTTGCATGGTTATTGGCTTACCATTTAACTGAATGTCTATCATGATTCTGTCATTACTCTTACTCACAGTGTTGATTCTGAAAGCAAAATTATCATTAACATTAACTGGCTGCTCTACATGATTAACATTAGTATCTGTGGACTGCTGCTGTGATCCTGGAGAGGCTGCATTAATTTTTTGTAGATCTGCACTGCTTTGCAAATGACCTAATTTTCCACATTTACTACATGTTTTGTCTGTTGCGGGGCATTTTGTCTTGTCCCAAGGGCCATGATCAGTCCTACCACATCTAAAACATAGTTTAAACTGTTTGGATTTAGTGTCCTGACTGTTACTGTAATGGCTGGACTTACTAATACCTGACTGATTAGGGTTAACATTTGCTTTGGGACTAGTATGGGCTTTACCTTTCTTGGCATAGTTTGTGTGACCCTTGAATTGTTTAACTGCTGAAACATTTTTTACCTGAGATTCCTGGTTACTACTCATACTCCCATTGTTTTCTATTGATTCTGCCTGTAGATTAGCTGCTTCAAGTGATCTGGCAATTTGAAGAACCTTGTCTAAAGTTACCTTCGGTTCCTGAAGTAACTTCCTTCTTAAATGAGAGGAAGCACAATTAATTATCACCTGATCTGTTATAGCATCATCTACATCATGGAACTCACAAGTAGAGGCTAGTTTCCTTAATCTAGTAACATAGGCATCTGTAGATTCTTGGGGTGATTGATGTGCCCTAGAAAATAAGAATCTTTCATACCTATAATTTAACTGTGGTGAAAAATACTTGTCAAGGGCATCAGTTACTTCCTTTAAGGTACTTTTAGGATCAGGGAGGGTTTCAAAAATATCTTGTACCTCTGACCCTCCTGCATGGAGTAATAATGCTCGCTGCTGTGCGGGGTTGGTGACACCTGTTGCTGTGAGGTTGAAGTTGAAGCTTGTCTTCCACTTCTTCCATCTTTGGGCTACTGATGAGGGGTCCTCAGCCACGGAGAATGCTGTAGGCGGCGGCACATCTAGAGGCATTGTGCTTGGATGTATGCTTGGCTACCTGCTGTCGACCTGGGAGCTGCTGGAGCTGCTGAGTCCGTGCCCGCCAATCGTCGCCAATTTGTTATGTTCAAACGTATAACACCAACCTGTAATAATGGTGTGCGTTGACTAGCAGGCAGATATCGGTGACCTGACCCTTAGATGCTGTCTATCTATCTATCTATTGCCAGACGCCTCAATCCCGTTTGGGGTGGCCACAAACAAATCGCCTCCAAGTCGCCCTGTCCCCCGCCATTTCACTGCCCTGCTCCCAACTCACACACCCCTCTCTCATATACCTCTCCACCCCATCCCTCCATCTCATCCTCGGCCTCCCCCTCCCTCTTCCCCCCTCCACCTCACTCATATACACTCTCTTCGTCAGTCTTTCACCCTCCATCCTCTCAACATGGCCAAACCACCTCAGTGTGTTCCTCATAACGCATCCTATCACATCCACATCCACACCACAATGCTCCTTTATATCCTCATTCGTCAGCCTGTCTCTCCATGTGACTCCACAGGCTCCTCTTAAATAACTCATTTCCACTGCTCTCACTCTTGATTTGTGTCCTTCCAACAACGTCCAAGCTTCACTTCCGTACTTTAGAGTTGGTATCACAATACTGTCATGTAGTAACTTTTTCACTTCCATGCTCACTTCCCTGTTTCTTATCACTGCTTTCAGAAAACCAGCAACCTTTCTTCCCTGCTGTACCCTTTCAAGCACTTCACCCTCCAAACCTCCATCCTTACTCATCACACTACCCAAGTACTTAAACGTACTCACATTTTCCAATTCCTCACCATCCAACCTCGCTGTACATTCACTGACTTCACCTCGCTCAAAGACCATAACTTTACTCTTCCCTACATTCACCTTTAGATTCCGTTTCTTTCACACTCTCCCAAACTCATCCACCAAGCCTTGCAGCTCCCCTTCGTCTTCACTCAACAACACAGTATCATCTGCAAACAACAGTACAGGGAGTTTCCAAACACTATCCTCTCTCACCAGGGCCACTCCAACGTCCACTACCCTACCTTGTACCTCTTTTATTACCCTATCCATGTACAGATTGAACAACCATGGAGACATGAAACATCCCTGTTTCAACCCAACTTTCAAAGAGAAAAATTCACTTAGTTCACCATCCACACGCACTGCAGCCTTCGCACCATCGTACATACTCTTCACAGCATTCAACAACTTCCCATCTACTTCATATATTCTTAACACTTTCCACAATTCTTGTCTATCCACCCTGTCATATGCTTTCTCCAAATCCATGAAAGCTGCATACAACTTCTTTCCCTTCTCTAGAAACTTTTCCACTAAAGATCTAAGAATAAATATCTGATCTACACAACCTCTTCCTTTCCTAAAGCCTCCCTGTTCTTCTTCAACTAATTTCTCTGTTCTTTCTCTAACTCTGTCAATAAGTATCCTACCATACACTTTTCTCATTATACTAAGAAGACAAATGCCCCTATGATTACCACACACTTCTTTTTCCCCTTTTCCTTTGTACAAGGGAATAATTATACCTGACTTCCAATCCTCCGGGACTCTACCTTCCTCCCAGGCCAATCTGCACATCTTCCACATCCATTCTGCTACTATCTCTCCCCCATGCTTCAGCATTTCACCACACACTCCATCAATTCCTGGGGCTTTCCCCGATTTAACTTTCTTCATTGCTTCCACAACTTCTATCCTACTGATTTCTTCCTGTCTTCTCACCTCCCTCCTTCTCCCAGCCATTCCCCAGCCACTTATACTCGCATTACTTCCATCCTGTATGTTCAACAATTCCTTAAAGTGTTCTTTCCATCAGCTCACTCTTTCTCCCTTCTCCACTAATAATCTACCACTTTTATCTTTCACTCCCCTGCTAATTTCACTTCCACCCTGTCTTACTCTTTTCACCTCCTTCCAGAACGTTTTCTTACAGTCTCTCCACTTTACACTCAAATTCCTTCCAAATTCCTCATCCACTCTCTTCTTACTCTCTCTTACTAATCTTATCACCTCTCTCTTTCTTTCTACATAATTATAACTCTCTCTTCCGCCTCTCAACTTCTTCCACGCCCCTATTTCTCATCCATTCATTGTATGCTTTCTTCTTTTGTGCCACAGCCTGTTTCAATTCTTCAGTCCACCACGCTGTTCCTTGCACCCCCCTCCGTCTTCTCTCCCTTCCACACACCACATCACATGCTGCACATATTTCTTCTGTAAATATCCTGCACACACCTTCCACGTCCCCCATCTGCTCCAATTCATATTTGCCCAATCGTTCCTCCACTTCTCTCTTATACTCTGCATTTTTCTCATCCTCTTGTAACCTTTCCACTCTCCTTGCAACTACTCCTTCCTCTCGTCTTTCCCTTCCTCTATTCCTCCATCTTACTTGAATTTTAATTCTGGCCACCACCAAGTAGTGGTCAGAAAGTCCACTCCCCCAACCTCTATAAACTCTTGCATCCATTACACATCTTTGCATCCTTTCATCCACACACACATAATCAATCATTGCCTTCCTTTCATTCAGTTCACCACCCACCCTTCTCATCACTCGCCATGTATACCTGTGGATCATTTTATGCCTGAAGAGGGTATTGGCTATCACCAACCCCCTCCAAGCACAAATGTCCACTAACGCACTCTCATTCTCATTTATCTCAGCAGGCACACCCCACTCACCAACTATTCCATCCAGCTTCACATTCCCAACTTTACTGCAGATTAATCATGTACATAATGTTGCACTATCCCAACTCGTCGCCAGTTTGTTATGTTCAAACATATAACACCAACCTGTAATGATAGTGTGCGTTGATTAGCCCGCAGATATCGGTGACCTGACCCTTAGACGCTGTACTGCAGAATAATCATGTACATAATGTTGCACTATCCCAACTCGTTGCGAATTTAGGGACAAAATACACTAGGAGGACACACCATACTTTACTGTCTGAGAGCGGTACAGGAGGTCTTTTTTAAAAACAATAAGTGATACAAATTCTTCATTGAAACGTTTGTTTATGAAACGCTGGATTCCTTATCAAGGATTCAAATGCTACAAATAAGAGATACAGTTTTATGTATAAGGCACTGAATCCTTTTATCAAATCACGTATAACCTTGGATAAAGAAAATGTCTTCTTTACAGGTATAACTAAAGAATACATTACAGAGACACAGGATGTTAAAGCAATAGAACGATACTTAAAGGGTTGGGAATGGTCACTCTTCTTTGGGACAGGCTGCATGAGAGCAAACCTCCAGCAACAAAGAAAGGTACAAGTTGATGGACAAAGGCAAAAGAGTTTACCTAGGCAGAGTGTAAGCACAGAAGCACAGTTCTCGAGAACAACAGGAGGGACTCCATCAGGCCCATATGCCTTGATGGTATTGAGGCCTGTGATGGCAGAAATTACATCAGTTGAAGAAATTTTAATGTCAGCCATGAGGAAGTCAGAGGGGGGAAGTGATGGAGGAACAGCACCGGAATCGTCTAAGGCGGAATTGGAGGAGAAAGTCTGAGCGAAGAGATCTGCTTTATCAGTAGAAGAAATAGCTACAGGGCCATCAGAGTAGAAAAGAGGAGGGAAAGATGATGAGGTAAAGTTGTTAGAAAGATTTCTGGCAACGTGCCAGAAGGAGCAGGAAGAATTCGAGTCAGTGAGTTGAGAGCATTTAGTACAGATGAAATTATTTTTAGCAGAGCGAAGAATAGACTTAGCATGATTCCGAGCAGAAACGTAAAAAAGATGTGATTCAGGGGTCGCTCCGGTACCTTTTATAGGCCCTCTCCTTGTTGCAGACAGCATTAAAACAAGCTTGATTAAACCAAGGCTTTCTTGCATTATTCAAAGGATATGAAAATGGAATGTATGCTTCCATGCCCGAGAGAATAACCTCTGTAATGAGCAAGGCACACTCAGATGGCTCCCGGCCATGGAAGCAATACTCATTCCAGGGAATATCAAAGAATTACTGCCTGAGGGCCTCCCTTTCCACAGCTCCAAAGTGCCACAGTCGACGTTTCTTTGAAGGGTCCACAGGTCATATCAGAGTAATAGGATAGGTCAAGGTAATAAGGTTGTGATCGGAGAAGCCCAATGGAGAGAGAAGATTAACAGTGTAAGCAGAAGGTTTAGTTGTAAGGAGGAGGTCAAGTATGTTGGAGCTCTCTCCGAGGCGGTCAGGGATACGGGTAGGGTGCTGTACAAGCTGCTCTAGGTCTTTAAGGATAGAAAAGATGAAGGCTTGTTCACCAGGTGGATCAGTGAACAACAAGGAGAGCCAAAGGTGGTGGTGAACATCGAAATCTCCTAGAATGGAGATTTCAGAGAAAGGAGAAATGGACGGAATGTGTTCCACCGCAGAAGTAAGGTAGTCGAAGAATTTTTGATAGTGGAATTAGGTATAAGTAGATGGTAAGCTGCTAGGTGCCGTCAGGAGTTTTTATGATGGTAGTGAATCACGCGTAAGGGCAAATGGGAATCTAAGTGATAGTTCATGATCAATGTAGGTGTGCGACAAGGTTGTGTGAGGTCCCTATGGTTGACCAATATATATATATATATATATATATATATATATATACAGTAAGCTCGCCCCAAACACGTTCTTGCCGAACGCGCTCACAGTTATACGCAGTTAGTACTGAAATTGGTATAAGACAATATAAGATTAAAGAACCATTATGAAAACTATGAATTTATGCAAGAGAGGCCTTTGAAAGGCCAAATCCTAAAACATTAGCACAATACGCACAGTTTGTTTTGATCACGTGATCATGTGATTCGCTGTACTGCTTTTCCACAGTACTGTATTTGTAGGTTAAATATTTACATTACTGTTCTGGTAAGTTTATGTACAAGTTAAAGTACTATTTAATAACGTTAAAGCAAGAAATAAAGTCTTATAACTAGTTTACATGATAGGCGTTGGAATATTGGCTTTTTAATTTGTTCATTAAAGATTTCCTGCACTGATTTTCCACAGTACTATAAGTTAAATATTTACTGTTCTCGTAAGTTAAAGCACTGAAATAAAGTTAAAACATTAACTAAAGCCTTGTAACCAGTTAACCTGATTTATATGATTACCCATGATCTGCGAGATTTGAGACAATTCTCCGTCAAGTCAATTCGCCGTCAGACAATTCCCTGTCAAAACATGAACGATTCCCCATCATTCAATAAATATACTAATTTCGCCTTTGAATTATATTCTAGTGTCACTCATAGCTGTCTTCATGACGGCAAATTGTCTTGTTTATTGTTGTGATGTCAAACTGACTTGATGACGAATTGTCCCAAAACCAATTGGCATCAGAATGTTGCCTTGTGTTTACGTATTTGTGTGTTGAAGTTTTGCTGTGCAGTACTGTATTTGTAGGTTAATACTTTATATAAATCTTCTAACCACTTAAAGTGCTTCATATTCATTACCAATGGCATATAATGGCAAAACACCACATTTGAGGGGTCTTGGGAACAAAATAAGTAGTTAAAACTTATGCGGTTTCGTGCTGAACACGCCACGGTTAGAGAGAAACTCTCGCGTTAATGGCGAGTTTGCTGTGTGTATATATATATATATATATATATATATATATATATATATATATATATATATATATATATATATATATATATATATATATATATATTGTTACAGAACAGAGAGAGATAATGGACACTTCAAGTGAGAATACTAAAATCACTACTGTCCCGCAAAGTTCCAGGTTCAAAACAAAAGACTTAGGTAAAATTAAAGTTTAAAGTTTAAAGCTCAAACTAACAACTAAACATTCAGGACTCATAAGGATAATGTAATGGCAAAACAGGTTACATATATGGTTAACTGCAATAGCCTCTATTAACATAAATTTAGCAAGAGCAAATATATCTAAGTCAGCCCTGATAAGTGAGAAAACCTGATAATGCTCAGTTAAAGCAATATATATTATTACAGATACAAAATATTATTAATAATGGTTGACATAAAAAACTCTACATGAATCACAAAAAACCTCACCAGGCCCACGAACCAACGCCACAAGCCACACAGTACAAGAAAATTGGCAACAACACTTATACTCAAATTATACAGCAGCTAGATGGTTGGAGACTTCCTGAGCACTCACAAAAATAATAATACACTATACAGGGTAGGGCAGAGATGTGAACAAAATGAGGAGTAGATCTAAGTGGCAATTAATGCAGAGACTGAGCTCATTATATAGGGGCCAGCAGAGCTTGATACAATTTGCAAGAAGGACGAGCAAATGAAGCCATAGGGGATATAGAGTTGACAATCCTGCTCTGAACAACAGAAAGAACGACTTACTTTACTATTAGGGGGAGAAGGGGGAGTGAGGTAGAACACGGAAGCCTGGTCACTATGGAAGCCACGAGGCGAATCGTGATCAAACATGCAGCATACTGTACGTTAGAATTATACAAAGGATGATGAAATCATAGACTATGTAACACCTCCCCACAAAGAAAAAGAAATTTACAAAGGAAATTTCTTATTACTCTAAAACAATCTGTCTAAAGTCTAGATAAGCATTCTGCAATAACATTTTCTTCCCCCTTGACATGTTGTATGTCTAATGAATACTCCTGAATGTCACGGGGTTTTTAAAATAACACGGAGTTCTTAAAAATAAATGCTTATTATTATTTAATTGATACTAATGTTCAATAATATTGAAGAGCAGGAACTATGATTGTCTTGCTACATCAAGCAACGATTACTTTACGCTGGCTTGCGCACGATTCTCTAAGAATGAGAATTTATAAACTTTCTCAACAGTACACAGCAGAGACTAATTACTCACAAATGCTGAATTAGTACTGTTAGCCTCTGGAGAAAGTTACTTCACCCCTGACAATAAATAATACTAATAATAATATCAGGTTCTTGCTGATGCTTAACTCCTAGGTGGCACAACGGATTTTAAGCTTAATACAACAAAACTGGCCTAAGTAAAAGTTATGATTGGCAAAACGTTTATGCAAGCTAGGAGCTATATGGAAAATAAGCTTAATTATGGAGAAATGAAACAAGAGTTTACTTTACATTAAGCTCAAGAAAAAGAACTGTTAAATTTATTGATTACAAAATAAATTTAACGTTACAATTCAAAATCAAATTAATGAGATCGCACTCACTCACTCACTCGAGCTAAATTCTTATGCCTAGGAAAAACACCTTCATTAAACTCTTAAGACTAGGAAAATACAAGAAGGAAGTACTAGTCGATGAATGCTTTGTATCACCAAGGTGGGAGCACTGGGTAACTGTGATTCTAGTGGAGCTTGGGTTGACCTCTCACTTCTGGAGCACAGGACCTCTCTCCGTCAGAGCAAACGCTTGACTGAGTAAGTCGTGAGGAAAAAAGGGGGAGCAGTAGGCCGCATTTTTCTAACGGTCAAGTGAGCGAAATGCGCCCAAAACAAATCGCTTAGCGGAAGCGCTAATGTCTCACACAGAGACGATCACGTATGACAATGAAAAATTGATTTGACAAAGCTTCCGTCCGAATGAGCAGTTAACTGAACGATAAACAGTGAGTTTTCCACTCATAGTTCGTGGCTTCTCACAAAAGGGAAATGTCACGAATTTGATTTGTGACATTACGCCCCTACAAAATTAAATTTTTTTCCTTATGGGAAAAAATTTGTGGATATATATATATATATATATATATATATATATATATATATATATATATATATATATGTACACATCCTAACTCAGTCACACAAGATTCACACTGTGGTGTGTGTGCTATCCTGCTACAGGAGAAAGTCGCAGTCGCCAGTGAGCGAAAAAACCTCGTATTTAAGTTAATAGAAGCAAGCTTGAGGGAAAAACTCCATGACGACAGTGAAAATCCTGTACTCAGGTCAAACTGAGCGAAAGTTCGCTACATTTACACTGACAACTAATTGTTGTGTAGCGTGGTGTATGTAATACACGGTGTAGGTGTGACAGTTGTAGTGTAACTGTACCTACGTGTAAAATGACACAGTAAATAATAATATGGCAACGACGAAGGCAGAGGAGAAGAGGCGGCAGTGTGCGGCAGACGATCAGTTGGCCCGCACAGCAAAACTGCTACACCCATTGCTGTACCTGCAAAACCAATTGAGGTGGAGCATCAAAAATGTCAATGAGACAAAAACATTATTATGTTACAATTACTCTCTCTGCCTAGCAGTCAGTGCTACGACGTACATTCGAGGTCGCCATTAATTATAGCACACGATTAGTGTCAGCAAGTTGAGGATCCCTGTGCAAACTCGGGTCTTCCATAACCTCGAACTGCACACGGGTCCTCAACTCCTCAACCTATGCCTTAACCTACAGTACTTAATTTTAATATCAGGGAGCTGAGAATCCTTGTGCAAACTCGGGTCTTCCATAGCCTCGAGTCGCCTCTGCGGAGTTCTCTCTCGATCTTCCCCCTTAACCTACAGTACTTATATTACTATCGGGGAGCTGAGAATCCTTGTGCAAACTCGGGTCTTCCATAGCCTCGAGTCGCCTCTGCGGAGTTCTCTCTCGAACTTCCCCCTTAACCTACAGTACTTATATTAGTACCGGGAAGCTGAGAATCCTTCTGCAAACTCGGGTCTTCCATAGCCTCGAGTCACCTCTGCGGAGTTCTCTCTCGAACTTCCCCCTTAACCTACAGTACTTATATTAGTATCGGGGAGCTGAGAATCCTTGTGCAAACTCAGGTCTTCCATAGCCTCAAGTTGCCTCTCAACTTCCCCCTTAACTTATGGTACATAATATGTATGTACAGGCCCTGGACATAATGTGTCCTGTGGGGCCAACAAGTGAGACGTCAGGTCTACACTCACTTCACCACTATCCTGTCTCTCAACTGACTCAGAGATTACAGGTGTGGTTATGAATCACACAGGAAGGGCATGTCCCTGATTAGTGGTGTTACTTTGACACACACTGCAGGAACGGACAAAACTATCTATGTCTCGTCCCATCCCTGGCCAGAAAAAGTCAGCTCAGATACGGCCCTGGGTCTTCCTTTTGCCCATGTGACCTCCTGAGGCTGAACAATGACCCCATTCTAACACTGCTTGGCGGTACTTGGCGGGAACGACAAACTGCAGTCGAACCTCGCCCTCGGGTGTTCGTGACTCACGGTAGAGCCGTCCTTGTTTGCGAAGGAACTTGGCTCGACCTCCCCGTGAATACTTTATCACTCGACCCTTTTGTTTGTTCCGCACGGCAGCAAGTGTCGGGTCAGAATGTTGTTCTTGCACAAGTTGACTACACATCAGATCTTGCAGCGATTCAATGATCACTGGGGTGACACAGTCTGGAGCCTCAGCCATGGCTCGTGTTACCGCAGCAGCCGAAGTCTGAGTAGCGTCATCACTGGAGCAACTATCCTTGACTCCGTGAATATTGCCAATGATGAGGTCAAATAAAGGTTCTGGCATGACAACTGCGAGTGTCATACCAGTATAAAATGGAGATGCCACCTGGATACATGCCTCAGGGAACAATCTCACTGATCCATCAATAAGCTTTGCATGGATCTGTCGACCTGTATACTGCTCAGGCTGAACTAGACTCTGCTTGACAGAGCAACCTGAGGAACCATTATCTCTCAGGACCTTCACAAGAATGTCTCCCACAAACCCTGGCTGAACAAGGAAGGTACTGTCACCTGTGGGAGGGCCTGTGGAGGAAGCAGCTAGCCACTCATGAGGCTGCTGAATTGATCCGGCAAACATTGTGCCTTGAGGATTATATTGGGAAGATGGAACATTGGCCATCTGTGGAGGGGGGTTCACTGTCACTGTGGGACTAGTGAACTGTGGGGAAGTACCCATACTGGTAGGGACGTGACCACCGTGCTGCTGCTGAGGAATGAAGGCTGCATTCGCTTCCTGCCTCTTTTGAGCTGGTGGTGAAAAAGTTTGTCCCGACGGTCGTTTGCGTGGCTGATACTACTGCTGGTTAGGGTACTTGTTGTACCTCTTCCACTCAAGTTTCTGAGTGTTTTGCCCCTGGTCCTTCCACTGCGGTTTTGGACCTTGGCCATTATTCTGAGAATGGCCTTGTTGCTGGGGTTCAGTCTGAGACGGCTTCCCAGACTTGGCAGTATCTTTTCTGCTCCAGGTGTTTTGCTTACGAGTTTGATACCCGTATGCAGTAAAGAATGCATCAGCCTTTTCTGCCATTTGGCTGGCATCTTTCACCTGGCAGATCTTAAGCTGTGCTATGAGCTCAGCAGGCCACGACCTCTCTAGCTGTGTACGCAGCATAAGGTCAATTATCCCCTCACATGTGGAAGGAGTTTCATCTTTCTCCATCCACTCATTTAAGTAAGCAGTGAGACGATCGAGGAACTGAACAGCTGTCTCCTTGTCTTGGAGACGAGCTCCCATGAACTGAACTTTGGCGTCGTCTACTGTGAGACCATACGCCTTAATGAGTGCAGCTTTCATCATCTTATATGTGAGATTGTCTCCACGAATTCTGTGGAGAATATCGAGGGCAGGGCCCTCAAATAAACTAAGAAATTGGATCCGCTTAGCTGCCTCATCCAGTTGATACATGTCTGCAATGTCCTCAAAACGAGCTATGTACGGCTCGATTCGCTCGCTTTCCTTGTATGAAGGAAGCTTGATGTGTGGGGTCGCCAGGACATGTGCAGGGAAAACGCTCGTGCAGCTTTGACCAACTGCACCAGATGTGTCTGAAGCCAAGGAATCTTGCTTGAGCTTCATTATTTCATATTCTTGTTTTTCACGTGCTTCTCGCTCGGCACGTTCGTGCTCTCGTTCTCTCTCGCGTTGTTCACGCTCGTATTCGCGCTGTTCTCGCTCTTGTACTAGCTCGAGTTCGCGTTGTTTTTTATCGTGTTCGCGCTGTTGTCGCTCTTTTTCTAACTCGAGCTCGCGTTGTTTCTGCTCGTGTTCGCGCTCCTTTTCGCGTTCCTCACGCTGTTCTTGCTCGTATTCGCGCTGTTCTCGCTCGTTTTCGCGCTGAATCTTACGCTCTTCACGAGCATCATTCTCACGCTGCTGCTCGTAATTAAACCGTGAGAGAACGTAACTCTGTATTTTCTCTGGGTCTGTGAGACCCATATCTTTGGCTTCCTGTACATAAGCACTGGCTGCCATGATGCTAGCTTATTAAGCAAACGAAACTGAGTACTGACTGCTCTGCAAACGAATACTAATAAACACAAGTAAAGAGTACAGACACAAGCTAGTGGTGACCAGTCTTATGTAGTTAACTGGGAAAGATTAGAGCAAAAATGCAAATGACTGGGAAGACTCAATAATAAACACAATGGGTACGGCGACTTTCCAGGAGCGAATAAAATCGTCTGGCGTTCCCAAGAATAAACTAAATAGAGTTAAGTACTCTATGGATTGATAAAGCAAAAATTCACTTGCTAAATTAATGGTAAACACCAGTAAACTTGTGCCTATAAACTTTAATTATAAATACCTAAATATGAACGAGTGAGCACTATCTCGTGAATAGCTTTAGAGCTAGAAGCTAATATCCTGGAATGAGGTCGCCAATTGTCACGGGGTTTTTAAAATAAATGCTTAAATATTATTTAATTGATACTAATGTTCAATAATATTGAAGAGCAGGAACAATGATTGTCTTGCTACATCAAGCAAAGACTACTTTACGCTGGCTTGCGCACGATTCTTTAAGAACGAGAATTTATAAACTTTCTCAACAGTACACAGCAGAGACTAATTACTCACAAATGCTGAATTAGTACTGTTAGCCTCTGGAGAAAGTTACTTCACCCCTGACAATAAATAATACTAATAATAATATCAGGTTCTTGCTGATGCTTAACTCCTAGGTGGCACAACGGATTTTAAGCTTAATACAACAAAACTGGCCTAAGTAAAAGTTATGATTGGCAAAACGTTTATGCAAGCTAGGAGCTATATGGAAAATAAGCTTAATTATGGAGAAATGAAACAAGAGTTTACTTTACATTAAGCTCAAGAAAAAGAACTGTTAAATTTATTGATTACAAAATAAATTTAACGTTACAATTCAAAATCAAATTAATGAGATCGCACTCACTCACTCGAGCTAAATTCTTACGCCTAGGAAAAACACCTTCATTAAACTCTTAAGACTAGGAAAATACAAGAAGGAAGTACTAGTCGATGAATGCTTTGTATCACCAAGGTGGGAGCACTCGGTAACTGTGATTCTAGTGGAGCTTGGGTTGACCTCTCACTTCTGGAGCACAGGACCTCTCTCCTTCAGAGCAAACACTGGACTGAGTAAGTCGTGGGAAAAAAAGGGGGAGCAGTAGGCCGCATTTTTCTAATGGTCAAGTGAGTGAAACGCGCCCAAAACAAATCACTCAGCGGAAGCGCTAATGTCTCACACAGAGACGATCACGTATGACAATGAAAAATTGATTTGACAAAGCTTCCGTCCGAATGAGCAGTTAACTGAACGATAAACAGTGAGTTTTCCACTAATAGTTCGTGGCTTCTCATAAAAGGGAAATGTCGTGAATTTGATTCGTGACACTGAAGAAGTAGACTCCATCTTGTCAATCTCTGATTTTTATCTTTGAACTTATTAAGGAATTTCAGTGGGTTATGAACGGTATAAATGACTATGGGGTCAAAACCAGAACACAAATAAAATGAAAAATGCTGTAAACCCAAAATCAAGGCCAAAAGCTCTTTCTCAATAGTTGAGTAGTTCTTTTGAGGTGGAGTGAACTTCTTACTGTAATAAGATACAGGGTGTTCAATACCCTGATCATCCTCTTGCAACAAAACAACCCCAGCTCCTGTATCACTTGCGTCAACAGCCATCTTAAAAGGCTTAGCAAAATTTGGAGTAGCGAGCACTGGCTGACTTAATAGGATAGATTTAAGTTTACTGAAAGAGGATTCACAGTTATCGGTCCAGACAAATTTAACTCCCTTTTTCAGTAGGTCTGTAAGTGGTGATACAAGAGTAGAAAAGTTAAGAACAAATCTCCTGTAATAACCTACCATTCCCAAAAATCTTTGTAGCTCTTTCCTACTTTTAGGTCTGGGAAGATCACTTATAACCTGAACCTTAGCTCCTGGTGGTGCAACATGTCCATCACCAATTACGTACCCAAGGTACTGAACTTTAGCTTGACCAAACTCACACTTTGATAAATTAGCTACAAGATTAGCCTGAGCCAAACGCTCAAGAAATTTACTGACATGGCATAGGTGGTCTTTCCAGTTGTCACTGAAGATTAATACATCATCAATATAAACAACACACCCTGCCAAACCCTCTGTTAATACATTCATGAGCTTCTGAAAAGTGGCTGGTGCATTCTTCATACCAAATGGCATTACAGAACATGCAAAGCAAAACATGAGATCTCCCTAGCATGTTCAGTCATAGGTACTTGCCAGTATCCCTTTAACAAATCAAACTTACTTATGTACCTAGCCTTTCCGATCTTGTCTATGCAATCTTCCACGCGAGGGAGAGGGTAAGTGTCTGTTTTGGTTATCTGATTAACACGTCTGTAGTCGATGCAAAGCTGCTGTGACCCACCTGGCTTAGGGACTAGAGTGACAGGAGAACCCAATCTCTCTGACATGGCTCAATCATCTTGTGGTCCAACAGGTAGCCAAGGTCCTTCTGGACGAGAGGAACTTCCACTGGGTTCACACGGTAAGGAGGCAGTTTAATTGGCTTTGCGTCTCCAACATCGACATCATGCATCAACACAGTGGTTCTTCCTGGAAAGGCACAGAACACATGCGGGTACTCCTGCAGTAATACCGAAAACTCCTGCCTTTCCTCGGGAGCTAGATGAGAAAGCTAAGTCTGCGGATCATTCATGATATCAGGATTCTTCCCCAAACTATCACTCAGGCTCATACTGCATGGGAGAACTTCACTTGCAGACTCAAGTGGAACAGCTACAGTGCAGACTGGATTATTTTTGTCCCGCCTGTGATATAACTTTAGCATGTTGATGTGACAAAGTTGCTTGTTCTTTCTACGATCTGGTGTGGCGGTGACATAGTTGACATCACTGAGTTTCTTCTCCACGAAATAAAGACCACTAAACTTGGCTTGAAGGGGTTGCCCATGCACTGGTAGCAGAATCAAAACCTAATCTCCTGGTTGAAAGTGGCATAACCTGGACTTCTTATCATACCAAGTCTTCATCTTCTCAGCAGCTCCTAAATTCTCTCTCGCCAGCTGTAAAGCAGTGGACAGCCGTTCTCTGAACTTCATCACATACTCCAGCAGGTTGACGTCATCTTCCTCCGACACCCAGCATTCCTTCAGTAGCTTAAGGGGTCCTCTTACTTCATGGCCAAACAGTAGTTCAAAGGGTGAGAAGCCCAGTGATTCATTTGGAGATTCTCTTGCGGCAAATACAATGAATGGAAGACCTTTATCCCAATCTTTCTGATGATCCAAACAGTATTTCCTGAGCATCGATTTGAGTGTTTGATGATATCTCTCCAACGCTCCTTGGATCTGGGGATGGTAAGCTGAAGACGTGATCTGGGTGATGCCCAACTCTTTCAGAGACTGCTTGAAAACATTTGACATGAAATTACTTCCCCGGTCTGACTGTACCTCCTTGGGCAGACCAAACTTGGTGAAGAACCCTAGCATTTCCTTAACCACGTTCTTTGCAAAGATATTTCTGAGTGGAATTGCTTCAGGATAACGAGTAGCCATATCAATGAGGGTCAACACATAAGAAAATCCTGAAGAAGTCTTAGGAAGAGGGCCCACAACATCCACCAACACACGGGTGAATGGCGCCTCAAAAGGAGGAATGGGAACTAGAGGTGCAACCTTTTTGGTCTGATTACACTTCCCAACAACTTGACAGGTGTGACAAGACTTACAATACCAGGAAACATCTCTGAAGATACCTGGGCAGTAGAAGTGTTTCAAAATGCGTGCCACAGTCTTCTTTACTCCAAGGTGTCCTGCCAAACTGGAATCATGAGCCATTCTAATGATATCCTGCCTACAAACACGAGGGATGACAACTTGATGTACAACCTCCCATTCACAGTCAGCTGCTGCTGTTGGGGGTCTCCACTTCCTCATAAGTACTCCTGACTTTATATAATAACAAGTAGAAGCACCAGCTGACTCTTCCTCACTGCAAGCAGAGTTAGCTAGACCTTTCAACTCATGGTCAGCAACCTGCAACTCAACCAACTCTTGAGACAAATTATCAACACTACGGGGTACTGCCTCATCTGGTGAGTGGTCCAAATTAGCAAGAAAAGTGTCAGCTAGGATAACATCATCATCATCATTATCCTCTAAGTCACCAGTAACTTTAGACTTAGCCCTAGTGACAGCACATGCAGAGAACACATCAGGGACATCACAATCCTGGGTCGCAGTCACTGGTTCACTAGACAACTGAGGAGCTGGACACACTTGACTTCCACCAATATCATTTCCAAGTAAGAAAGTTACACCTGACATTGGGAGTGTCTCAGCCAACCCAACCATAACGGAACCATTAACAAAACCAGACTCTAAATCCACTCTGCGCAAAGGGACAGAGAAGTAATTATTCCCTACACCTTGTATGATTACAGTTTCATCAGAGGAATTAACATTAGAGCCTAGAACACTGGTCAGCATAAGGGATTGGCAAGCACCTGTATAACGGTATATTTTAACTGATTTCCTGTCATTACTGTCCAGAGGACTGACAAAACCATCAGACAGGAAATTAGCACTTGAACTCTTGAGAGTGTCACCCACGTTACTGCTCAAAAGAGGAGCCTCATCATGACAATTTAATTTACCCCTCAAAACAGGTGCAGTTAACTCGGTTAAAGAATTCTGGGAACTCTCAAGGGTGGACACTACACCAATTGACTGAATATTTAAAGACTCCTTTTGTTCACATCACGCTGTCTCCTGAAACATTTCTCCGTAGTATGACCAAGCTTACTACAATAAGTACATTTACTTTTCTGAAATCTAGAGGTGGAGCTGGTATTTACTTCCTGAGAAACATCATCTTTATTCTCTTTCTTGTTACCTGTACTGAGTAAGACAATGTACTTACTCTCAGCTTTCCTTTTTTTTTAGAATATCTCTTGTGAGTGAGAACATATTCATCAGCTAAAACTGCAGCATCAGACAAATTATCTATTCTTTTCTCATCAAGATATAGGCTTACATCTTTATTAATATACCTTTTGAAGTCCTCCAGCAAAATCATCTGCTTAAATTTATCAAAATCAGAATTTACATTCTTAGAATTTAACCACTGCTGTAACAGATCTTTGATTTTTGCATACTCAGCATGGGATTGTTTATCTTGCTTATAAGTTGTCCTAAATTTTACTCTATAGGCTTCAGGAACAAGCTCATAGGCCTTAAAAATCAAGCTCTTAACTACATCATAAGTATCAGATTGATCCTGAGGCAAAGATGCATAAGTTACTTGAGCTTTACCGGTGAGAACAGTTTGAAGGAGTACTGGCGAATACTTTTTGGGCCAATTAAAACCTGTAGCTACCCTCTCAAACAACTGAAAATACTTTGATAAATCAGATTCATTAAAAGGAGGGACAAGTTTAACATTTTTAGCTACATCAAAATCATCAGAGCTAGATGATCCAGTTTCACCTTGGTTCATGCGATACTCATGGTCTGCCTGAATCCTAGCAATTTCAATTTGTGCCTGTGCCTCCTGAATACGAGCCTGAGTCTCAGCCTCCTTAGTACGAGCCTCCTGCAGGGCTAGCTGTAACTTAGCTATTTCAATCTGCATTTGCTCATCTGGAGGAGTTACATTAAACAAGCTTTTATTAATCATGTCAACAATTTGATCTTTAGAATGATGAGAGTGAACAGCAATTCCTAATTGTTGAGCAACAAGCTTAAGTTCATTCTTTGTTCTGTTTTCTACATCACACACTGTTTGCACATTTGACAAAAAATCTTTGGCTTCATCAAGAGTAGTAATAGTAGACATCATGAATAAATCATAGTCTCAAAATATCAAGCAATATCCTTATGATAATATCCTGAATATCCTGATAAGAGGTCGCGAAATTTATGTTATGGAACAGAGAGAGATAATGGACACTTTAAGTGAGAATACCAAAATCACTACGGTCCTGCAAAGTTCCAGGTTCAATACAAAAGGCTTAGGTAAAATTACAAGTTAAAGTTTAATGCTCAAACTAACAACTAAACATTCAGGACTCATAATGATAATGTAATGACAAAACAGGTTACATATATGGTTAACTGCAGTAGCCTCGTTAACATGAATTTAGCAAGAGCAAATTTATCTAAGTCAGCCCTGATAAATGAGAAAACCGGATAATGCTCAGTTAAAGCAATATATATTATTACGGAACAAAATATTATTAATAATGGCTGACATCAAAAACTCTACGTGAATCACAAAAAACTTCACCAGGCCCACGAACCAACGCCCCAGGCCACACAGTACAAGAAAAATGGTAACAACACTTATACTCAAATTATACAGCAGCTAGATGGTTGGAGACTTTCTGAGGACTCACAAAAATAATAATACATTATACAGGGGAGGACAGAGATGTGAACAAAATGAGGAGTAGATCTAAATGGCAATTAATGCAGAGACTGAGCTCGTTATATAGGGGCCTGCAGAGCTTGATACAACTTGTAAGAAGGAAGCGCAAATGAAGCCATAGGGGACAAAGAGTTGACAATCCTGCTCTGAATAACAGAAAGAACGACTTACTATACTATAAGGGAGAGAAGGGGGAGTGAGGTAGAACGCGCAAGCCTGGTCACTATGGAAGCCACGAGGCGAATTGTGATAAAACATGCAGCATACTGTACATTAGAATTATACAAAGGATGATGAAATCAGAGGCTATGTAACAATATATATATATATATATATATATATATATATATATATATATATATATATATATATATATATATATACATATATCCCGTTGGATCCTGGTGTCCGGAATATTGGACAGAACTGGGATTTTTCAAGTCTTTATAAGGTAAGGAACCCCCAGGTAGGGACCTATGAGCTTTGCGACTATAATCCGATAGGCGGAGGGCAGTACGCTTAGTACCCAGGCAGCGCAATGCCTTGCCCATCACTCCGGGGATCCAGTGGGTTAATGGCTGGCAAACCTATAAGTCTCTTTAACCCATTGGAGCCCGGTGTCTGGAATATTGGACAGAACTGGGATTTTTCAAGTCTTTATAAAGTAGGAAACCCCCGGGTAGGGACCTATGAGCTTTGCAACTATAAGCCGATAGGCGGAGGGCTGTGCACTTAGTACCCAGCCAGTGCGATGCCTCGCCCAGCACCCCGGGGATCGAATGGGATATATACAGGGTATATATATATATATATATATATATATATATATATATATATATATATATATATATATATACAGTATATATATATATATATATATATATATATATATATATATATATATATATATATATATATATATATATATATATATATGTGTGTGTGTGTGTGTGTGTATTTTCTGTACATCAGGAAACCATTTACTATATATAACCAAATTTTGGCGCCTGGTGGTTTAGTGGGTATTTATTGTGCTCCAATCGGACTGAGCCTGTGAAGGTTTATATCCAAGGGGTGATTGGGGTTTACTGCTCACGTAATGCCACTCAGGGATGAGTGAGGTTGGTCACTCTCATCTTAAATGTCAGGACCAACTGCCTAGCCCCGGGCTATATCGCTCCTCATGGGGCAACGTAGGATTGGATGATGGATCTCTCTCTCTCTCTCTCTCTCTCTCTCCACATGGATGAGGTAGAGAACTAAAAACATGACTAATGGAGAGGGATGGCGTTGGCAAGGAATAGTGTTGGATAGAATATCTCAATTTTATTGCATGCTGATGATGCAGTGGTACTTGCAAATACGAGACAAGAGCTTGCTAAACTAGTGTAGAGTTTTGTAAATGTTTGTGATCATCGTGCCTTGACAGTAAATGTAGAAAAGCGTGAAGTAATGGTTATTGAGAGAGAAGGTGACTCCCAGTGTGATGTAACAGTGAATGGAGAGAGAGTGGAATTGGTGAGAGATTTCAAGTACCTGGGTACAGTGACAGAAAGAGAGGGAAATGTGCACAAGAAGTGGAAAGTAGAGTGACACAAGGAAGGAAAGTAGATGGTGCTATGAAGGCCTTGATAAAAAACAGAGGCTTGAGTGTTGGAGCTGCGTGAGGCTTACATGAAGGAGTGTTCGTGCCAGCTTTAACATATAGATCTGAAACTTTGATGTACTCGTAGCATGATAATGAAAGGTCAAGTGTAAGAGCAGTGGAGATGAGACTGCTGAGGAATGAATGTGGAGTACAGAGAATGGATAGGATACGGAATGATGTGATTCGTGAATGATGCAGAGTGAGGAAGTCTGTGGACACCAGAATCGACGAGAATTAATAGAGCGGTGAAAATGGTATATGTGAGCGAATTTGACCTTGAAGGACGGAGGTGGCGAGGTAAGCCAAGAAGAAGGTGGAGGGATGTGGTGGATGAGTGTGTGAGGAAGAGACGTATGGAAGTTGGTAAGGCTGAGGGACTGACTTGAGACCGAGCTGGCTAGATGAATTTTGTGCAGAGAAGCACATAACCAGGGATTTGGCACCCCTTTTTAACGTGACAGTGTTCGGACTGACTCTATCAGATAGGTATATGTGAAACCACATAACGTAGTGAAATTTTTTTTGTCCTATCTGATGGAGCCAGGATTCCATGGGCTTGAGTGATGAGTGAATGGAAGCATGGTCCATTGAATTGGGCAAACTAAGGCTGTCTCCTCACCCTGTCCTAGAGTGGGAAAGGAGGTCCGGATGATGATGATGATGATGATGTGTTGTCCCAGACGACTGGCTGAAGAGTATGATTATGTGTACAGGGGAAGAGTGATGACCTGGAAAGAGAAAATTATAGAGGCATAAAGCTTTTGGACCAGATAATGAAGGTAATGGAGAGAGCCCTTGAAGGTATGATTTGAGAAAGCGTGAACATTGATGAGAGGCAGTTTGGGTTTATGCCAGGCAGGGGGACCACTGATGCCATATTCACTGTTCGTGAGTTTCAGGAAAAATATGTAGGAAAGAGAAAGTACCTGTACTTTATTTTTGTTGACTTGGAGATGGCCTTTGACAGAGTCCCTAGGGAGATGGTGATGTGAGCGATGAGAAAGCTTGGGATCGAGGAGTGGCTGGTTAAGGTAGTAATGGCTATGTAAGTGGGTGATCACACCCAGGTAAGAGTGAATGGAGGTTTGAGTGATGAGTTTTCTGTGAATGCTGGTGTGCATCAGGGGTCAGCCCCTTACTGTTTATCATGGTACTTGAAGCCCTGTCATGTGACTTCAATAATGGACTACTCTGGGAGATGTTGTATGCCGATGATTGGGTGTTACCTACAGAGATTGAAAGAAGGCAGAGGAAAGATTTAGGAAGTGAAGAGATGATATGGGACACAAAGGCTGGAGAGTAAATGCAGATAAAACAAAGGCGATGGTATGTAGGGCTGGTGGCAGTACTGTCAAAGCAAAGGGAGAGTGGCTGTGTGCGATTTCCCACAAGGGCGTGGGAAGTAATTCCATCTAGCGCAGTGTTTGTGATAAGTGGGTGGACAAGCAATGTAGTGGTATTAGATGTATGCTGCGAGATAATGCTGATTTCGTGTCTGCTGTGTGACGGGGAGAGCATATGGAGATTGTCAGGCGTGAAAGGATTGATCTTGATGGTGAGTCTCTCGAGTGTGTGGAAAAGGTTTGTTATCTAGGAGACATGTTAAGTGGTGAAAGTGAAGCTGGAGTTAGCTCTGTGGCTAGAGTGAGGAATGGTTGGAAAAAGTTTGGGGGAACTGTTGCCTCTCCTAACACTGAGATGGCTCTCCCTCCGTGCTAAAGGATCTTTGTATGCGGCATGCGTTAGGGGTGTAGGCTAATGCTGTTTGGTAGCGAGACCTGGGCAATAAAGGAAAAGGATATTCGCAGGTTCAAACGTACAGGAACGACAGTGATAAGGTGAATGTGCAGTGCGTTTTTGTGTGCGAGGCCTGGGGGGACTAGGTGTACCATGGAAGAGGTATTATGGGACTGGAGTGTACTGGTGTTGTGATGTGGTGGTTTGGGCATGTGGAGAGGACAGGGAATAACAACTGGGTGCGGAAAGTGAGAAGTGTTAAGATTAAGGGTAGGGTTGCGAGATGCAGACCGAAAATTACCTGGGATGAAGTCATTGAGCGTGACCTCAGAGATAAGGGACTAAATTAATATGGAGGCAGTAGAGATCGAGTGGCATGGAGTGGCGCCATTAGGTGACCAAGGCCGACGCATGTTGGGGCCTTGGCAATTGCTAACGAATATGTTCAGGACGCTAACGTCTTCCTGATTTCATTCTTGATACCATAAAACTCTATTACTCTACATGATTACGACTTTTTTTTCTTTCCATCTTTGCTACCGCCGAACTATTTTACCTAATACTAAAGGAACCAAATTCAGTACGAAGACATTTCTTATACTGTTCTTCTACCAGAAAAGAGAGTTAGTTCAGTTATATAACCTCTCCCTCAGTTTATCCATCCAATCAGAATACGATATTTTATTCCTGCCCTCACCAAACGATTTTCGCCATTTCGATGACGTCTTTCTAATTTTATTCTTGGTATCGGGAAACAATTTTATTCAGTAAAATGGCACTGATATAGTCTTGCTACTGCCCGGAGATTTTTTTCCCCGATACGATGACATCTTTCTGTTATCATTCTTTGTACTAGCAAGTAGGGTAGGGGGTTTTCAAGAATACTCCCCCAGTATCTCTGCTTGTCGTACAAGGCAACTAAAAAGGTTTCCCAAGGGTTAGTGCCCCTCCCCGGAAAACAACTAACTAAAAAGACAATAAGCCTCGGACAATGACTGACCAAACGATGACGATGAAGGACCGGACAAAGGACATGGTAATCGGAACATGGAATGTAAGAGGTGCGAATGATGAGGTGAAAGAGTGAGAGATTGTCCAGGTGCTTGAGGGTGAGAAAATGGATGTATGTGGAGTAACTGAAACTAAATGGAGAGGTGAGAGTGTGAGAGAATGGGAGTATGGATGGGGTATATCTGCAGGAGTAGGTGAGAATGAGAGGGCAAAAGAAGGAGTGTGTATAGTTGTGAGCAAAAGTTGGAAGAAGAGCATAATAGAGTATGGATCAGTTGGGTCAAGGACTGTGTGGGTGAGATTGAAAGTTGGAATACAAATGTGGGCGATTGTCTGTGTGTATGTGCAAACGCAAGATCGTGCAAGCAGAGTGAGAGAAGAGTTCTGGACAAATGTGGAAGTGTGCATGGAAAAGTTTGGAATGAATCAGAGAGTGTTTTTGATCGGTGATATGAATGGTAAAGTAGGGAATGTGAAGATGGATGGAATAGTTGGTGAGTGGGGTGTACCTGCTGAGATAGATGAGAATGACAGTGCATTAGTGGACATTTGTGCTTGGAGGGGGTTGGTGATAGCCAATGCCATCTTCAGACATAAAATGATACACAGGTATACATGGCGAGTGATGAGAAGGGTCGGTGGTGAACTGAATGAAAGGAAGGCAATGATTGATTATGTGTGTGTGGATGAAAGGATGCGAAGATGTGTAATGGATGCAAGAGCTTATAGAGGTTGGGGGAGTGGACTTTCTGAGCACTACTTGGTGGTGGCCAGAATTAAGATCCATATATGATGGAGAAATAGAAGAAGGGAAGGACGGGAAGAGGGAGTATTTGCAATGAGAGTGGAAAGGTTACAAGAGGATGAGAAAAAGGCAGAGTATAAGAAAGAAGTGGAGGAATGATTGGGTAAATATGAATTGGAGCAGATGGGGGACGTGGAAGGTGTGTGCAGGATATTCACAGAAGAAATATGTGCAGCATGTGATGTGGTGTGTGGGATGAAGAGAAGACAAAGGGGGATGCAAGGAACAGCATGGTGGAATGAAGAGGTGAGACAGGCTGTTGCACAAAAGAAGAAAGAATACAATGAATGGATGAGAAATAGGGGTGTGGAAGGAGTTGAGAGGTGGAAGAGAGAGTTATATGTAGAAAGAGGTGAAAATATTAGTAAGAGAGAGAAAGAAGAGAATGGATGAGGAATTTGGAAGGAATTTGAGTGTAAAGTGGAGGGACCGTAAGAAAATGTTCGGGAAAGAGGTGAAGAGAGTAAGACAGGGTGGAAGTGAAGTTAGTAGGGGAGTGAAAGATAAGGATGGTAGATTACTAGTAGAGAAGGGAGAAAAAGTGAGCAGATGGAGAGAACACTTTAAGGAATTGTTGAACATAGAGGATGGAAGTAATGCGAGTATAAGTGGCTGGGGAATGGCTGGGAGAAGGAGGGAGGTAAGAAGACAGGAAGAAATCAGTAGGATAGAAGTTGTGGAAGCAATGAAGAAAGTTAAAATGGGGAAAGCCCCAGGAATTGATGGAGTGTGTGGTGAAATGCTGAAGCATGGGGGAGAGATAGTAGTAGAATGGATGTGGAAGATGTGTAGATTGGCCTGGGAGGCAGGTAGAGTCCCAGAGGATTGGAAGTCAGGTATAATTATTCCCTTGTACAAAGGAAAAGGGGAAAAAGAAGTGTGTGGTAATTATAGGGGCGTTTGTCTTCTTAGTATAATAGGAAAAGTGTATGGTAGGATACTTGTTGATAGAGTTAGAGAAAGAACAGAGGAATTAGTAGGAGAAGAACAGGGAGGCTTTAGGAAGGGAAGAGGTTGTGTAGATCAGATATTCATTCTTAGATCTTTAGTGGAAAAGTTTCTAGAGAAGGGAAATAAGTTGTATGCGGTTTTCATGGATTTGGAGAAAGCGTATGACAGGGTGGATAGACAAGGACTGTGGAAAGTATTAAAATTATATGGAGTAGATGGGAAATTGTTGAATGCTGTGAAGAATATGTATGATGGTGCTAAGGCTGCAGTGCGTGTGGATGGTGAACTAAGTGAATTTTTCTCTTTAAAGGTTGGGTTGAAACAGGGATGTGTCACGTCTCCATGGTTGTTCAATCTGTACATGGATGGGGTAATAAAAGAGGTACAAGGTAGGGTAGTGGACGTTGGAGTGGCCCTGGTGAGAGAGGATAGTGTTTCGAAACTCCCTGTACTGTTGTTTGCAGATGATACTGTGTTGTTGAGTGAAGACGAAGGGGAGCTGCAAGGCTTGGTGGATGAGTTTGGGAAAGTGTGTAAGAAACGGAATCTAAAGGTGAATGTAGGGAAGAATAAAGTGATGGTCTTTGAGAGAGGTGAAGTCAGTGAATGTACAGCGAGGTTGGATGGTGAGGAATTGGAAAATGTGAGTACGTTTAAGTACTTGGGTAGTGTGATGAGTAAGGATGGAGGTTTGGAGGGTGAAGTGCTTGAAAGGGTACAGCAGGGAAGAAAGGTTGCTGGTTCCTTGAAAGCAGTGATAAGAAACAGGGAAGTGAGCATGGATGAGAAAAAGTTACTACATGATAGTATTGTGATACCAACTCTAACGTATGGAAGAGAAGCTTGGACGTTGTTAGAAGGACACAAGTCAAGAGTGAGAGCAGTGGAAATGAGTTATTTAAGAGGAGCCTGTGGAGTCACATGGAGAGACAGGCTGACAAATGAGGATATAAAGGAGCGTTGTGTTGTGGATGTGGATGTGATAGGAAGCGTTAGGAGGAATACACTGAGGTGGTTTGGCCATGTGGAGAGGATGGTGGGTAAGAGACTGACGAGAAGAGTGTATGTGAGTGAGGTGGGAGGGGCAGAGGGAGGGGGAGGCCGGGGATGAGATGGAGGGGTGGGGTGGAGAGGTATATGAGAGATGGGGGTGTGAGTTGGGAGCAGGGCAGTGAAATGGGGAGGGACAGGGCGACGTGGAGGCGATTTGTTTGTGGCCACCCCGAACGGGATTGAGGCGTCTGGCAATATATAATAATAATAATAATAATAATAATAATAATAATATTATTATTATTATTATTATTAAGTAGCAGTCGTGGCTCAGTGGGTTTGAGCTCTCCGCTCTTACCGAAGGGTCGGAGGATCGGATCCACCCAAGGGTCATTGGTAGACATCAGGAAGGGCATCCGGTCATAAAACACTACACGCTCCAGTCCAAAGTCCTCTAGTCAGGGGCAACATCTTAGCCCTTCAGGGATACCTGGCGTAAAATCAAATTATTTATTATTAATATTATTATTATTATTATTATTATTATTATTGTCCATCTGCTTGTATCACTCACACCCAGCCGGTGATCTGACAATTTCCGTGGAACTGCTGTTTCACACTGTGTGATATTCCTGCATGTTCAAGTACTGCATCTGGTTCATTGCTAGGGTCGTTTAAATGGTAGAAACTGTCAATGCAATGTAGAAACAATTGTTTTACCCAGTGTAATTTTTGTGCCGATTGCTCCCAGCAACAGTTCTAGCAAGAAGTAGTGCCAAGGCACAGCAAACCCGTTCCCGGCAGTCATTTTTGTGCTGACGTATAAACACAACAAGATATCTAGTCAAAGAGGTCACATGTCAAATCTGGAGTAAATCGCGTGAAGGTTGACGATTTTAGCCTATGCCCATTTGAAATTTTAGGCCCGACCCACCTGACATTCACCCTCCTACCGCTAACCGGGGGGGTGACCCCCTGATGTAATGAGGATACAGATTTGAAAGATGCACATTTAGGTTTTGGTTTCACGCCGATATGACGAATTTGAATGGAGTTATGGCGAAAAAGCGATTTTTTTTTATAGTCTATTTGGGCCCACGGGCTGAGCCCTGTCCCAGTGTGGCCCCAAATTTAATCAGGTGATCAGAAGGTCATAGCCCATCGTCCCTGTAATTTTAGCCAAAATCGCACCCGTAGTTTTCGCGTAAAGTTGTTAACAGACAGACAGACAAACAAACAGACAAACCGAGTGAAAACAATACCCGTCTCCCAGCCCCTCAGGTGCGGGAACGAGTAATAAAGTAAGTCGCTAACTAAATGTCCTTGTGTGCTTCAAGTATCGTTGAGTAGTCCTTTAAGGTAATGTTTATTATTTCTTCAATAGTGAGAGTAATTTGTTTCTCACACAAAAAACCTACATCTATAAAGCTTGCCCCTTTATGTGATTCGCGTTTTGTGTGTGTGTGTGTGTGTGTGTGTGTGTGTGTGTGTGTGTGTGTGTGTGTGTGTGTAGCGTCTCCACTGGGGTTCTAGTACTAAACATCTTCTGCGAATCTTAAGTATTTATGTTAACTTTTTCATGTGCTCTAGTGTTAATACGGTTCAAGTACTGAAAGAAAAGCATTCTGGAGCCGAATGTCAATCGCCAGCCAGAATATGCTGTTGGCCAAGTCCTAGGTTTTGGCCATGTCTTGATACCCTGAAGGTTTCATGTTGATAGCTCAAGCCGTTCATGAGATATAATGGTGCTAAAGGTGGGCGATAAAAACTAGTTGACCTTTGGGAGCCATTTTGTGACCTTGACCTTTGCCCCAAGTGCCCATTTTCGAACTCGTCCAAGATTTTTGCCATATCTTGATACCCTGAAGATTTCATGTTGACAGCTCAAATCCTTCCTGAGATATAATGGGAACAAATACACACACACACACACACACACACACACACACACAGGCAAAAACATTATCGCTCTGCCTTCTAAAGGCGGGTGATAATAATGTAGTCAGATTATGTTCGTTGCTGTATTTCATGCGTCATTATTTTAACTGACATAACTGTTCGAGTTCCATGTGTTTTCATTGGCATTTCAGTGCCTCATAGTACTAACAAAATGTGATTTTTTTCTTTGCCATACGTAACTGTTATAAAACATATTAATGTATTAGTAGATCCGAATATCCTGTGATAAAGCTGGGTAAGAAGCATAATTTACTATTTTATATATATATATATATATATATATATATATATATATATATATATATATATATATATATATATACTACAGAGAGAGAGAGAGAGAGAGAGAGAGAGAGAGAGAGAGGTTCGGGGAGTGGACTTTCTGACCACCACATGGCGGTGTTCAGAATCAAGGTCCAAGTAAAAATGGAAAAATAGGAGAAGGGAAGGACGGGAGGAAGGAGTATATGGAAGGAGAGTGGAAAGGTTACGAGAGGATGAGAAAAAGGCAGAACATAAGAGAGAAGTGGAGGAACGATTACGTAAATATGAATTGGAGCAGATGGGGGATGTGGAAGGTGTGTGCAAGATATTCACAGAAGAAATATGTGCAGCATGTGAGGTGGTGTGGGGTGAAGAGAAGACGAAAGGGGGTGCAAGGAACACCATGGTGGAATGAAGAAGTGAGACAGGCTGTGGCATAAAAGAAAAAAGCATATAATTAATAGATGAGAAATAGGAGCGTGGAAGAAGTTGAGAGATGGAAGAGAGAGGTGAAAAGATTAGTAAGAGAAAGAAGAGAGTGGATGAGGAATTTGGAAGGAATTTGAGTGTAAAGTGGAGGGAAAGTAAGAAACTGTTCTGGAATGGGGTAAAGAGAGTCAGACAGGGTGGCAATGAAGTTAGTAAGGAAGTGAAAGATAAAAATGGTAGATTACTAGCTGAGAAAGAAGAAAAAGTGAGCAGATGGAGGGAACATTTTAATGAACTGTTGAACATAGAGAAAGAAAGTAATGCGAGTATAAGTGGCTGGGGATTACTGGGAGAAGGAGGGAGGTGAGAAGACAGGGAGAAATCAGTAGGATTGAAGTTGTGGAAGCAATGAAGAAAGTCAAAATGAGGAAAGCCCCAGGAATTGATGGAGTGTGAGGTGAAATGCCGAAGCATGGGGGAGAGACAGTAGTAGAATGGATGTGGAAGATGTGCAGATTGGCCTGGGAGGAAGGGAGAGTCCCAGAGGATTGGAAGTCAGATATAATTATTCCCTTGTACAAAGTGAACGGGGAAAAAGAAGTGTGTGGTAATCATAGGGGCATTTGTTTTCTTAGTGTAATAGGAAAAGTATACGGTAGGATACTTATTGACAGAGTCAAGTAAATAACAGAGGAATTAGTAGGAGAAGAACAAGGAGGCTTTAGGAAGGGAAGAGGTTGTGTAGATCAGATATTTATTCTTAGATCTTTCGTGAAAAAGTTTCTAGAGAAGGGAAAGAAGTTGTATGCGCCCTTCATGGATTTGGAGAAAGCATATGACAGGGTGGATAGACAAGGATTGTGGAAAGTGTTAAGAATATACGGAGTAGATGGGAAGTTGTTGAATGCTGTGAAGAGTAAGTATCAGGGTGCCAAGTCTGCAGTGTGTGTGGATAATAAACTGAGTGAGTTTCTCTATTTGAGGGTTGGATTGAAACGGATATGTCATGTCTCCATGGTTGTTCAGTCTGATTATGGATGGGGTTATAAAAGAGATACAAGGTAAGGCAGTGGATGTTGGAGTGGCCCTGGTGAGAGAGGGCAGTGTTTGGAAACTCCCTGTACTGTTGTTTGCAGATGATACTGAGTTGTTAGTTCGTAATTGAAGACGAAAGGGAGCTGCAAGGGTTGGTGGATGAGTCTGGGAGAGTATGTAACAAACGGAATCTAATGGTGAATGTAGGGAAGAATAAAGTAATGGTCTTCGAGAGAGATGAAGTCAGTGAATATACAGTGAAGTTGGATGATGAGGAAATGGAAAGTGTGAGTACGTTTAAGTACTTGGGTAGTGTGATGAGTAAAGATGGAAGTTTGGAGGGTGAAGTGCTTGAAAGGGTACAACAAGGAAGAAAGGTTGCTGGTTCCTTGAAGGCAGTGATAAGAAACAGGGAAGTGAGCATGGAAGTGAAAAAGTTATTACATGACAGTATTATGATATCAGCTCTAACGTATGCAAGTTAGGCTTGGACGTTGTTGCAGGGACACAAGTTAAGAGTGAGAGCATTGGAAATGAGTTAATTGAGAAGAACCTGTGGAGTCACATGGCGAGACAGACTAACAAATGAGGATGTAAAGGAGCGTTGTGGTGTGGATGTGGATGTGATAGGAAGCGTTAGGAGAAACACACTGAGGTGGTTTGGCCATGTGGAGAGGATGGAGAGTGAGAGACTGACGAGGAGAGTGTATGTGAGGGAGGTGGAGGGGGAGAGAGGGAGGGGAAGGCCAAGGATGAGACGGAGAGATGGAGTGGAGATGTATATGAGAGAAAGGGGTGTGAACTGGGAGCAGAACAGTGAAATGGCGGGGGACAGGGTGACGTGGAGGCAATTTGTTTGTGGCCACCCCGTATAAGGGATTAAGGTGTCTGGGAACATATATCTATCTATCTATCTATCTATCTATCTATCTCTCTCTCTCTCTCTCTCTCTCTCTCTCTCTCTCTCTCTCTCTCTCTCTCTCTCTCTATATATATATATATATATATATATATATATATATATATATATATATATATATATCATCCAACTTCACTGTATATTCACTGACTTCATCTCTCTCGAAGACCATTACTTTATTCTTCCCTACATTCACCATTAGATTCCGTTTGTTACATACTCTCCCAGACTCATCCACCAACCCTTGCAGCTCCCCTTCGTCTTCAATTAACAACTCAGTATCATCTGCAAACAACAGTACAGGGAGTTTCCAAACACTGCCCTCTCTCACCAGGGCCACTCCAACATCCACTGCCTTACCTTGTATCTCTTTTATAACCCCATCCATAATCAGACTGAACAACCATGGAGACATGACATATCCGTTTCAATCCAACCCTCAAATAGAGAAACTCAGTTTATTATCCACACGCACTGCAGACTTGGCACCCTGATACTTACTCTTCAGTGTAAATAATCTAGTCGTCACTTTCCCTGCTGGAAGGCATCGAGTTTCTGGACGTTCGGAACGATTTTTTAATTAACAAGATGACTCTTTCTTCCAGTCTGTTCTTGCTACAGTCAAACATTTCTGTGTAAACCGATAACATTCATCTGATATGTGGCTGCTTCTGCTACCAAACCAGTCGTTAACTGAAACAATTAAAGCTGGCCCGACCATGCGATAATAAATGGCAGTGTACCTACTAGGAGAAACATTCTCAGGGTCCTATGACTCAGTTTTAAATTAAATGTCTGACGTTTACTGAAATGACATACTAGAGTTGTCCCGACTGTACAGGGGTTAACCAACACAAAAAGACTTCTTTCTACTCCACAGGTTGTGCAGGTCTGTTGGTTGGCCACCCGATGGATACCATTAAAGTCCGCCAGCAGACACTGAAGAATGTATCAGCCACATCCAGTTTTGTTAATATCTTCAAGTTCGAGGGGGTAAGTACTCTGTCTCTGTCTGTCTGTCTGTCTGTCTCTCAGTTACCACTGAGAAGCCGTAATGGAAGGTCAAGTCCGACAAATTTTCTGTTTTCTCCTCCCATCTACCTATATCACTGCATTAAATGGTCCTAGCAACTAGGTACACTTGTAAAATTTAAGACATAACTATCTTCCCAGATCCTTCAAAGGAAAATTTACACCTGGCGAAATGCAATGAAAAGCCTATCTCTACTAGTGCGTGTTTCAAATGGTTCGATTTTTTCCACTATATACTCGTCAAACACTGGGAAGATTGTTGTGTCTTAGACTGTATATATGAGTGTAGGCGTATGTTCTTCAACTCTTTCACACTGATGAAAAAAGGAATTACTCGATTTATCTTTTCTGCCAAATCTAACACATGATTTGTAATGAGCAGAGCACTATTTACTATGCTAACATAGCAGTTCTATAATGAATAATCGATCCTTTGAAGTGGACAGCCAGAACTTACGTTCTATTTGCTATTCATGTAAGGATAGTATGATGTTAACATACTCCACACCAGCACGAGAAACGTTTGACTCTTGAAATTATGGGTACTGGCTTGGAGTTGAGCAATGGAGCTGTGTTGTGGAAGGGGTGATTTTTCTTGCAGCCAAAACTTTTCCATTCATTGACCTTCGGGATTACATACGATAATATTTGCGTCTTCTATCTGTATCTTCATTTGCCGAGGCCTTACGACCAGTGACCTTGACCTTCGACTGATTTTTCACAGAATCGATCTACCTCATTTTTAACTGTCCCTTACCTTTTCCACACACTTTGGTTAAATTCGGAAAAAAAAAAAAAAAAGCCTGGCCCAGTGATGGTAACCGACCTTTGACGGTTTGTAGTTAAGTTTGAATCCCATCGTTCTGGCACAGCCCTATTACCTTCCATCATGTTTGATCTAAATCATCACAAGCCTATGTCTGCTGGCTAATTTTGCTAGGTGACAGTAAAAATGGAATATGTATGTGAGCTTGACCTTTGAATAATTGTTACCAAAATCAAAGCCCTTCATTCTTTCATTACCATGAGCCCATCCGCCAACTCTCCACTAAATCAAGTAAAAATTGTATACTCAACCAAACCATGTGTGCTAGACCGGTTCTCATAATCATTATCAGCCCCTCCTGAATGACCTTCAACCTTCCCACTAGGAATGGTCAAAATCAGATCATGACGTTATATAACACACACACACACACACACACACACACACACACACACACACACACACACACACACACACCGTTCACTGGTGCAGTGGTAACGCTCTCGCTTGCCAACTGGTGGACGGGAGTTCGCGCCTCGCTCAGGTTGCGAAAAGTTTCACTGACGAAGTGGGTGGTTACTGTCCCCCTTGAGCAAGGGGACGGGTGTGTGCGTGTGTGAAGGTCACAGCCTTGCCCTTAGATCGGACTATATGAGCTCTCAGCTCCCTTCCGGGAGGGTAAAAAGCTGACGATCACGACCCACAAATGATCCTGACCGACCCGGTGAATTACACACACACACAGTGATAACGTTCTCGCTTGCCATCTGGTAGACGGGAGTTCGCGCCTTGCTCAGGTTGCGAAAAGTTTCACTGGTTACTGTCCCCCTTGAGCAAGGGGATGGGTGTGTGCATGTGTGAAGGTCACAGCCTTGCCCTTAGATCGGACTATATGAGCTCTCAGCTCCCTTCCGGGAGGGTAAAAGCTGACGATCACGACCATCAAGTGATCTTGACGGACCCGGTGAATTACACACACACACACACACACACACACACACACATAAGCGCAAAATCGCTCGGGTGCGTCAAACAGTTCCTACTATTGACACTGCTATCGCTTGTATGGATTTCATATTGATTTTTGTCAGATGGAACAAATATATATATATATATATATATATATATATATATATATATATATATATATATATATATAAATTCCTCACCCCATCCTTGGGTAGGAGAAGGAGGTTGGGCTGATGATGAAACCGATAACCGGTGGCAGTGCTCGTTGCCTGTAGGCCTTTTACCCTTTGGCTGATTATTTCACCACTGGTATAAAAGGTCAGTGCATCATTCCGCATTTCCACAGTTTTGTCACCAAGGTACAGTATTTATCTTACTTGCTAATCTGTGATGATGATAATGATGCAGTCGATGCAGTGCCAACAATCAAACTGGCAATGTCAAGCTAGCTGGTTATTAACAGAAGTGCTAACCACTCAATCTGGTAAGTCCTCAGTAATATCATAACGAATGTTCATAAGTGGGAGAGCAACACTTTATTCCATCTAATGCTAGATAATTTTGTTCAGCTGAGAGCGATTCTATGGGGTATAAGGATATGTATTTTTAGCTTATTTTAGTCTGTGCATAAGTGGCATCATTCTTTCACCGTAACTCAATTCAGGTTTTTGGGCATGTAGCAGCTTTTTCTTGATGTTCTGTGGTAGAATAACACAATGCTGTACTGTGGGTTTACATTCTTTCCATCGCACACTAGCATTTTTCTGTTTGCTAAACTATTGCTGAGATGGTAATATTAGGGCTGATTAGGGTAATAGGAGTATAGTAAGCAAATTCTGCAGATATACCAGCAGCAGATACTGTACCGGTAGTTTTGAAGCATTTCCACTGCACTTATTTGTGACTAGCATGTCTCCTTACTAAGCTATTGCATCAACTCATTCTTATTTCACATTGATAGGCAGATAGACAGACAAGAACACAAATAGACTGAGGAGCATTACACTGATACACATAGATATTAGATAGATTGCCAAATAAGTACAGTACACAGATAGAAATACATGACATATACACATATATAGGTAGTAGATAGATTACTCAATAAGTGGTAGATCGGCAGATAGATATATAGCTAGCTAGAATTTTTAAATAGAAAGGTTCCCCAGCAGTATTTCTCTCAGTTGAACAATGTCTTTTGTTAGTTCAATGAAAGTGGCTTGTCTCTGTGGCTTAGACAATTTCCTAGCGTAATTTCTTAGCAAGATTCCTGTGCCACCTAAAAGGCACCCCAGTGAATTATGCATGTGATTTTTTACTGATTTATTATTATTATTATTATTATTATTATTATTAGTGGTATTATTGTTTAACTTGATGGGCAGTGGACAGATTTTTTTTTTTTTATAGTTTGTGGTTTGCCCAGTTGTTTCATTGCAAACACTTCAGATCTGCTAACTGGATTAGCATACTGTACAGATGTATATTGCAACCTCACAAACCTGATTACCAATCCCCCCCTAAAAAAAAAAAAAAAAAAAAAAAAAAAAAACTGGCCAGCCATACGCTGCCACAGGCTATAAAATGTGTACCAAGACCCCTGTCTATACCATGAACAAAAGTATGTAGGCACTTGTCTGCCAACTGTAACAGTGGAAGGGTTTGTTTGAAATATTTTATGTGGTGTGGACTGTAACAATGGAAGGGTTTGTTTGAAGTATTTATGTGGTATGGACTGCAGAGTGCTACTCTTTTGTCATTTGGGTAAGCTTGATAGTAATTATGAAATACAAGTTAGTGCTGGGAGAGTATTGATGTCATACTTTTGCACGTACCTGTACATCACAAATGGATGCAGTGAGTTCTGGTTATATGCCACAGTTACTTACAAGTACAGGGTCGTCCATATATAACATGTCTGATTTCCATGTGTTTTGTCCTTGCATTTTGGACCCTACCCTACCGCATCCCTGTGTGAGAAGGAGGTTAGGATGATGACGATATGCTGGTGATTACAATGATAAGTATAATAGTAATGACTGATGTTGATCATTTTATTGATTATGATGATTACGATGACGATGATTGATGTGGTGAATGGCTCAGTCAGCATTGCCAGTGTCTGCTGTGCACCATTTCTACTTCCCATAACCCTTTCTTACTTTACAGCAATTGCTTCTTTTCCATCCCTTGTTTGCCTAATTTTTTATAAAGTAATCAAATATCTCCTCGTGCATTTGCATCCGGCAATTTTAAGTAAGCAACGTTGGGTCTGGTTCGTACTTGGATGGTTGACCGCCAGGGAACACCAGATGCTGTTGGCATAACGTTCTCCCTACGTGTCAAGTGGGGTTGGTGGAGGATTAGTGCCCCTCCCTGTAAAACAATTAACTCTAAGCCCTTGGCCACCCCGTTTGGGATACATGGCGTCTGGCAATGAATGAAAAAAATGAATATATATATATATATATATATATATATATATATATATATATATATATATATACTATAGCAGTAGGCGTGTGTGTGTGTGTGTGCATGTGTGCGTAAGTGTATTTTGGGCAGCCGAAACTACACATTCAAATCACACCAAAATTGGCACAAAAATCGCAAAAAAATCGCTGATGTGATAAAACTTGGTCCCATCACGATTGAAAAACTATTACTATATTTAATGAGTGATCACACTTTGACCAAAAAACGCTGCTCCCGAAGCCCGAAATAGGATCTCCATAGAATTTTTTGCCCAGAGGTAGAACTAAAATAAACTGGGTTCCATTACCAATGCTGCAAATAACACGATCAATTGGTTAGCTGCAAAAAATCCAAGTGACAACGTTGCACTAGAACAGTACATAAACGCGAGAGCCCTCCGCAGGAGCAAATGCAAGGGGCCCGAAGGGCCCACGAGCACTGATGAACTATATTGATTTTTGTCAGTTGGGATATATATATATATATATATATATATATATATATATATATATATATATATATATATCATCTCATCAGCCGTTTGAGTGTCCACTGCAGGACCGGCTTATCCCTACCGAAGTGGGGAAGATACAGCCAATATATCTCTACCAAGTGGCTTAGGCTGTCTGGTAGAGATTGTATGTAGGGTGAGAAGTGCTTGTAAATGTAACTGCAGTGTTGTAGTGGCTTTGGATGTGTGTGGTCTGTGAACCAGGTGTAATCAGCCCGTGCAAGCCGATTGGGTGCAAGCATACTTTATAGTATGCGACACTGGTTCAACCACAGCACCCCTGATGTCCGCCAAGCAGTAGATAGATAGATAGATAGATAGATAGATAGATAGTTTATTGACCACAGCAATTACAGAGTTTTTTTTTTACAAAAATCATATAGTATACAAAATCATTTGAACAAAGTATAATTAAGTAATTTTCTTACAAAAAAAAAAAAACTGCAGTCCAATATAAGTATCATATTCTAAGATAATCATAAATATAAGTATCACTAGCATTCGGCTTCTTCTATTCTTATGTGTACACAATTATCCCCTATTTATGCACATAAAATCATGATAATAGTCTTATACTCAATATGTTTGGCTATTCATATTCAGTACTTAAGTAATGTACTCCTACATTATAATTATTACAAGTCATATTCAGATAAAATGTCATGAATTATTTTACATTCTACTTCGGGTGTAAAACGACCGGAAAACAAGTCATCAATCGTGGTAAAGTCATATTGTGTCCTAATGTGCTGTGTGAGTGTACAATGTTGTACTACATGAGACTCAGTTTGCACCTGACCACACTGGCACAACCGTTCAGCCAGAGGTAGTCTGCCTCGCCCTCTTCTGTCCCAACGACCTGTTTCACAGGCCAAACTATGACCACTGATTCGGAAGCGGGTGAACGATAATCTGTGTTTTTCATTCACTGAGTTTCTCTCTGTATATACACGGTGCAACAAAAAATTAGGGTTTATATCTTTGTACGTCACTCGTCGAGATGATTCACTTTCCATAATTGATACAATAAGGTTATGTCTACATTGTTCTAAACTTGTCACTTGGTCATTTTTATAATTTCTAAGTAATCTTGATGTTACTGTGTTATAATTCAGTGTCGTATTTATTGCAAACATGAGCGGATCGTCACCCATCTCGGACCTCGATTGCCATATCTTATTAAAGAATGTATGTTGCTTATATTTTACTAATTGTTGTAAAGATGGAAATCCTGCTTCAATACAGCAAACATCATTACAAGTTGATTTTCGTACACCAAGTAATTCTTTCAGGCACCAATTATACAATTTAATTATAGGCTTGAGGTCCGCGGTGAGCCACGACTCACAACCATATAACAGTGATGACATTAACGCTGCTTCGAACACTCGTCGTTTTACCATGAATGGGATATCAATATTTTTCTTTATAAAGTTCACAAATTTAAGGACATGTGGCATCTTTGAGACAGCATGTAGTTTTACGGCCAGAAGAATGCTCCCAAAGTTTATTATCCTGGCGGGGCGCGAACCCACGTTCTTCAGTGTACTAAAACGCACACTTTACCACTGAGGCTCCGTATATATATATATATATATATATATATATATATATATATATATATATATATGCATAAACTGTGAATAGGTATATTTTCACATATAAATAATCATAGTATACATATGTAAATACATAGTATTTATAGTATATATACTGAATATTACGTCTATATAGTGTATATAAATGTAGGCATTATAGACACCAGTATATATCTCGTATCACAATGTGCAGTATGTACTGTCTGCACAGCTTCTCACTAATAATGTCAATCCACAAACCTGTTTTCCTAGACCATCAAGAATGTCTTAACACATGATGTATCTCAAACAATCTCGCTGTAGTCCAGGCGAACGGGAATTTTGTGACGTATTCAAACACGTGAGGTAACCAGCTCTAGTCGGTTAGTCCACGTGAATGGAAATCTACCAGACACAATATCACACAACAAATCCCCTCCAAGCTATATATAATGTCGAACAGATTCTCTTCAGGTCAGAAGGGGTTAGAAAGAGCGAGCTTGAGAGGACGATCGAGGGCAGAAGGCAGGAGATAGAGTCAGCTAGGAGGTTTGCCGTCACGTTAGGTTACGCTGTCAATCACACTTCGATATAACTGTACACAATAAACTACGTAACCCAAGAGTGCTCTGTAACTCACCTCGCTTACGATACACAAAAGGGAAGGTGAGACAGAAAGAGACCAACCTATTCACCCTACACAATGACACACCATTTTACTAAGCAACGACCCATGTTACACTTCAATGGTGATAGAGGGGAAGCCTTTAATCAAAGATACACCTACAATCTCTCCATCTAATCAAACCCTTCGGTTACGATCATCAATATTGGTGACAGCGGCAAGTTCGAGCCACACGACTCTATACTGGTGGTGCTTTGACAATATACAATTACAGCCAACCTCCTTATATCTCTATGTCTGTCAAGGCGACATCATCGATACTGACAATGAAAACAAACCGACTACACTCAATCTGGCTACTTTACGCAATGACAAGAAACAAGAAACAAACAAACAAAAAACAAGCAAAGCAGAGCAAGACCTCGCTGAGCATAAACGCAGCTTAACCTCGTCCCTAACCGCTCCTAACCACCTCAACCACAACTCCACGATTAACGAGAAACAATAACAACGATAAACTACGTCTATCGACAACTCTACAAGCCTACATGTTAATCACAACAAGTAAGGAAAATCAAGTACTACAAGAAGAAGAGGCGAACAAGGAAGTGAGTGAACTCTGTGACAGCTAAGTTAAGCACAGCACAGTTGATACCCACCTCTCTCCACCATTCGTCCCCCCACCATTTCCCACAACTTTTCCCAAACACCACCATCTTCTTCACCAAGAAGGCAGTGATGTCCAGGCGATGCTGACATGCTGAACTGGGTCAACAATCCTGAACATCAACATCTCTCTCGCCACACCGCACACCACGACTATAAATTCACTACTGTTCTAGTGAGTTGACTTATTCTAACCAAGTTTGTATTAGTTATCACTTCATCACTTACATAACTATCAATAATATACGAACAAATTATCAAATTATATATATATATATATATATATAATATAATATAATATAATATAATATAGCAGTAGCCGTGTGTGTGTGTGTGTGTGTGTGTGTGTGTGTTTTGGGCAGCCGAAACTACACATTCAAATCGCACCACAATTGGCACAAAAATCGCAAAAAAATAGTGATGTGAAAAAACTTGGTCCCATCACGATTGAAAAACTTTAACTATATTTAATGAGTGATCACATTTTGACCAAAAAACGCCTCTCCAAGCACCCGGCATAGAATCTCCGTAGAATTTTTTGCCCGTAGCTATAACTAAAATATATTATAGCAGCGCAAGAGCTCTCCGCAGGAGCAAGTGCGAGGGGCCCGAAGGATCCACGAGCATTTATATATATATATATATATATATATATATATATATATATATATATATATATATATATATATATATATATATATATATATATATACTCATCATTCACATAATATTACCAACTACACAGTGAAAGACAGTTACACAATGTACATTGACATATGTGTTTTATAATTTAACTTTTTTGAGCAATCAAGATATGTGTAGCTGTGATTTAGTGAGTAATCAGATTATGCTAAGAAAACCGCCTTAGTGCCTGAAGAATCAGCACTAGCAGTGCCAAATACTGTAACACAAGAACCAGAAAATGATCAATGAAACATAAATCACCAAACATAATCAGAGACACAAAAAGAAGCAGGAAAACAAACTGAGGAAACAAAAAGCACACTAGATAGAGTATATAAAGAACAGCAAACAGATGCAATTTACATTGAAATAAATAATAATGACACTTCGACAGAATTTTCAGATGTAGACTGTTATCCTAGGCATTTCTAAGAAAGGTCGTCTGTGAAACATAAATCACCAAACATAATCAGAGACAAAAGAACAAGCAGGAAAACAAACAGGAAACAAAAAGCACACTAGATAGAGTATATAAAGAACAGCAAACAGATGCAATTTACACATAAATAAATAATGATGACACTTCGACAGAATTTTCAGATGTAAACTGTTATACTAGGCATTTCTAGGTCGTCTTCCCGTCCTAATAATGCCTATGGTATAGCTGGGTTCCCTTTCTAGACCGGAGCTTAGACACAGTATGAGAGAAACAGGGCATAAAACACTAAGCAACAACCTTACACGTATATTACTAAATTATGGATACAGGAAGCTAGACTTTGTCCAAAACCAAGTAACTGAAATGGACAGGTATTTGTGAGTTAAAAGTATCTCACAGGATACCAACGGACAGACACACAGACACTGCTCTTGAGACAAGTCATGACTACACTTTTATTCTAGGGCTGCTGGTTCCTCATATTATTTCTATAACTGTCCTACGGTATGCAGTGGTAGTGTCTTACTTACTTCTCACTATATTCAGGCTGTTTTACCACTGTCACTGTACGTTATATTCGGGCAGTTAAGTTCACATTTACTGTCCCTGTACTAGATGCTCGGGCAGTCACTTTCATTTTCACTTTCGGGCAGGGAGAGGGATCACAGTCACTATAGGGATATGGGGTAGGGGAGCAGACCAACTGGGGGGGGGCGGCAGCTCACAGGTGGCAGCCCGGTGTTGGTGGCGCCCCTTCAGATGAGCTCTCGGGGAGGGGCCACGGGACTATCCGTGGGGGCATCATCCTCCGAGATGGGCTGCAGTCAGGTGTGTTGAAGGGCCCTGCACGGGAGGGGCTTGGTACTGAGGTCTGGCCCTCAGGACTGGGACCAAAGATTTGGTGAAGGCACTCCTGCAGGCACCTGGTGCGGGAAGAGCGTCGCTCCTCCTGCGGACTGGAAAGGTCACGCCCCGGGATGCTGGGGGGGCATTGAGGGCCCGCTGGCTGTGGTCCCGCTCCTGTTGCTTCGCCATTAGGGTAGGACTGCGGCGTTGTGGGTGGCAGGAATCGAATAGGCGTGGGTCTCCCTTTGGTGCTGGCTGGATGGAGTGTAACCCTGGGGTCAAGATGGGTCCTCTCCACAAGTCCTGGATAGAGAAGTGTTCCTCCTGGAGACTGCTTCGGGTGAGGAAGCCAAGGGTGGGACTTGTTCTGCCACTGGAGGGGCAGCTCAAAAAGGGGTCTCCCTCAGGTAGGGAAGTCGTAGGAGGTGAGGGGCTTTTAGGTTGCCCTCCCTGGCATGGCTACCGGCCGTCACTGAGGTCCCTTGGGCAATGGAAGGAGGGTGGCTACAGGCTGTCCCTTTCCCATAGGTGCAGCAGCTGGCCGTCACCTGGGTCTGACTTCCAGGGTCTCCCTTGAGGTGCGGAGTCACAGGGGACGAGGGCTTTTAAGGTGCTCCTCCCTGGCGTGGCTACCAGCCATTGCTGAGGTCCCTTGGGCAACATGAGGAGGGCGGCTACAGGCCGTCCTTTTCCCGTAGGTGCAGCAGCTGGCTGTCACCTGGACCCGACTCCCTGATGGGACCGCAGGCGAAGTGTGGCTGTGGGCTACCAGCCATCGTTGAAGTCCCGTATGAGGGGCGATGTGTAGGCGAAGAGTGGCTACAGGCTGTTTCTTGCCTGCTGATGCGGCTATCAGCCGTCACCAGTGTCGTGCCCCTTGAGGCAACTGCAGAAAGAGAGAGGGCATACCATTCTCTCACCACGTGCGGCAACTGGCCATCATGGGTTCTGCAGAGGGGGGATAGCAGCACTAGGAGTGGCTACTGGCTGTTTCTTTAGGGCATGGTTACTGGCCGTCACCTTTGCATGGCTACTGTCCATTGAAGGGGCCCAACTACAGGCTGTTGCCTTAGGTGTGTGGCTACCGGCCATGACATATGCACGGCTACAGGCAGTTGCAGGGACACAGCTACAGGCCACTGCCTTAGGTGCACAGCTGCCGGCTGTCGCTGGGGTGCTGCTTGGAGCTAGTTTTCTAGCTCCACCCTGATCCTGATGCAGGCTGGTCCAGTGAAAAGGTAATGCACCTGGACTGAGGTGTTTACATCGGGTGCTGTCCGGGGAATAGGGGCACGTGGCTCTATTGGACTTACGTCCATATAGTACGGATGTTGCACGTGCCCTGTCTACCTCTCCATTGTCGCCTCCTGGGGGTGTCGTGATGTTGTCTGCTGTCATCATTTCACCACCGTCATGGGGGAGAAAGTCACATCCCCGTGCTTGGACATAACAGGTCTTGGTGTTGCCTGTGTTGTGGTCTGGGGTCAGGTGTTGGAGGAGGGTGATTCATTGAGTGGTTGCTCTATTCTCATCGAGGTGCTGATTGTAGGTTATGAATAGGATGGAGGGCATGGATGAGTTGCAGAGGATCTGGAGAAGGTGGTGTGGTCCACGGACGAGGTGCTTCCTGCCGCAAGCTGGTGCCCAGGTACCACATTTGACTCTCATGGTGGTAGGTGGTTGCTCCTCCAGTGGTCCCACCTGAATGCTGGCGATGGCAGCGAGGGTGGTGGTATTATGCTGGGGAGAGACGCAAGTATTTTCCCCAGGGATATTGGTAGAAGGAAGTTTCAGCTGGGCTTGGTGTAGTCTGAGGGTGATGGGGGTAGTGTTGGGGTGGACAAATCCAGTGGGGGAGGTGAGATGGAGGGGGGGGATGGAGTGGTGATGTATCCGGCAGGAGGGCGCGAGAGGCAGCTGGATCGGGTGATGGTGGTTTTTAGGGTGGCTGTGGGTGGCGAGGTAGGAGTGCCTCCACATGGTGCTCAGGTTGTGCATGGTGTGGGTGTCGGGGGTGGAGATTTGTGGGTAGAGGGGCAAGGTGAGGTGATGGTGGGGGGTGGCAATGTACTGGTAGGGGTGTGTTTGCAACCTTTTTGTAGATATTATATAATATGTAAACATAGTATGTAAGTAGTTGTAAGTAGGATCCAAGTAGGGCATCAACGCTCGCTCAGTATGTTATGTCTACAAAGGAATGAGTCACGACTTCCATGTTGCACCACTTCTCTCTCTCTAGCCGGTGGGAAACCGGCGATCAGTAGCTGTCCAAACGGGTCTAGGGAAGGACATGGAGTTGTCCGGTACTGCTGTATTGATTCAAGACTGTGTTTAATATATTGTCAGAAAACTACTACAAGACTTTGCCTTTACCTGCAAGTGACATAAAGGGGACCATCGACAGCTTTAACATTTGGTGGAAAGCGAGTGGGATGAATTACGTCTTCTGTGGGCCGGTTTAGCTGTGTCGGTCTTCCCACGCTACTGTCTGCTGCTCTTTCCACGACGCCCTAGCCTCCAGCCCTGTTTGCAGTCTTGGTGTGGAATCGTTCTGACAGTTTTGATGTAATTTTGGGTATTTCCTCCACATCAACGCCCCCACCTATCACCACGCCACCACAACCAGTGAACAACGCAAAACTCCTGCTCAGCGTTGCCAGATGACTGACAGCACTTTTCTGGGAAACCGAGGCAAAAAATTCTGGATATTTTGTTTGAAATTCTGGATATATATATATATATATATATATATATATATATATATATATATATATATATATCCAGAGAGAGAGCGAGAGAGAGAGAGAGAGAAAAAAAATCTGAAATACACCGTACAGTATTATAAAGGTATAATTTTTCTTACCTTGCATATCTTCTGGAGCATTTGACTTGTATATATCAGAGTTCATTTTACTGGTCATTGAACGGATGACTTCCAAATCGTAGCAGCTCCTCTCAGTTATCAAGCATCTGGTGTGAAGCAGTCCTGATATTGTAGCAGTAGTTAGACAATTCCTGGTCTTCGTCTTCATTCTGTTGATGGATGAGAAAACTCTCTCTGCTGCAGCACTAGAATGGGGTAAGCACAGCAGTGAAAGCATGAATTCAGCTAGATCTGGGAAGAGAGATGTTCCATCGCCCGTCTTGGATTTCTTCAGTTCCATCAAGAATTTGATAGGGGTCATGTTTTGATTTTAAGTTACGATAGTGGTATGTGTATTTCTCAGCATCCTCCATTGGGTGTCAATTTTTTGCCTGTTCTCATTATTCACAAGGGATGGAAAGTTTATCATAAGGGGGACTAGTGTTTAGATGCTCTTTTCTTTGACAACAGCTGGATCCAGTGCTTCTAAATGCTTGAATACTTCATATTGCATGGGAAACCGCTTGGATATTTGAACTGCAGCTTCAACAAAAAAGTCCAGACATCGTAGCTTGAACCGATGTACAGCTTGTGGGGGAAATGAATGTGGCTGTGATAGTGACATTCCAACTGCCACACCGAAGTACATAGAATCAAGCTCTTTGAAGTTGTGTGGGTCACGAGGGTTAATGGTTTCCACTGGCGTCTTCTGGATGTAATCATCTTGCAGGTAGCATTCCAGAATTGTTGTGTATGACCTTATAACAGACTTGCGAAGGGTGTGAATCTGGGGTGACTCAGACTGCATTTGTTTGTTGAGCAAGTTGAAGATGGGTAGTACAAACTCCAGAAACTGAAGATACAGTTTTGTTGTTGGATCATTAAGTTTTTGTAATATGTTTTCACATGCCAGAAGTCTTTTGCTTACTACTGCATCAGTGAAATACAGCCTTAGAGCATTATATTGCTCCAGGAGTCTAGACACGACAGACTCAAGGGACAGCCACCGAGTCTGGCAAGGGTATAGGAGCTTGTGAGACTTGGCCTGAACAAATTCTTGAAATTCTTGAAAAGCTCCTTGTCTTTTTGGACTGCAAGTAAAGTAGGAGTAGACATCACGTGCTAAATCTTCAATTCCTCGTGGCAACTTCAGACATGCGTATGATGCACACAGAGCATAGGAGTGGCATATACACTTCATAATTAACAGATGTCATTTTTCAGTAAAGAGGACAGAGAGTGATGAGGCCCAAGCATAGCATTAGCCCCATCTGCTGCAAAGCCTATCATGTTGCTTTTGTATGGGATGTTGTTCTCTTCAAAAAATGTAACAATGTTAGCAAGCAGAACATCTGCAGAACCATCTTGTACAGGGATGAGGCCCAGAAAACAATCTTGAATGTCCTCGTTCATCATTGTTCTAGCAATCAAACACAAGTGCTTCACACAGCCTTTATCCGTAGATTCATCTACTATGAGGGAAAATTTGAACAGCTGTAGGCATTTAATTAGTGATGAAATGCTCTCTAGACCACAGACCTTTTTTACAATAGCAGTTGCTTTGGTTCTCCCACATTTAAGTTGTTTTGCAATTTCAGAATCAGAACAGATAGCTTGAATTAACTTGGGAATGTGTTCAACAATAGTAAATGGTAAATCATGTTCTGCGACAGATGATGCTATCCGAATCTCACCAGCTTTCACTGCATCACTCTCTTTTTGTTTCATACTAGATCCAAGCATGTCAAATACCGAGGGCTGTCTCGACACTACAACACAGTTTTCCTTGTGTTTCTTGGAATTAGCATGTTTTCGCAAGTCAGCCTTTCCAGCTTTAAGTGTCAGGTCAACTTTACATACATCACAGTATGCGAAATTTGCACTTTTTTTGCTACTCTTCAGCCACTTTTTAAATTCTTCATCATTTTCCCAGGATTTCGAATATTTCTGACTGTACTTCCGTTTCTGTTTTTTGCCTGGAACACCAGCAGGTGTCTCATATCCACTGTCACTTGTATCAGACGACATATCTAATGCTTTCTCAGACACAGTCACACCTGAACTGAATCATGAAAAATTGTGAATGCTATGATAATATGGTAAACCGATACTTTACAGAAACACCGTAGCACATCAAAACACAGCACACAAACAAAGCACAGCAAAAGAGAGCCAAATTCTACCGAAATACACAAATACAGGTAAAAGATAGCTAATTAGGTTATATGTTATATAATAGAGATGGGGAACACCATTAGGCTGAAAACAATGCATTTTTCGTTGGTGTCTCAGTGACAAATTCACGACACTTGTAATAACAGTCTCGTGATTGCAGTAAAAATCACATACAACGACTGAGTGCGGCATCCCTGATAATCTTATATATTATGACTTAATTAGCCATCTGCTACCTTTAGTTGTGCGTTTTCGGCAGAATCTGGCTTCCTTTTGCTGTGCTTGTGTGTTTTTGCCCGCTATGTACAACCGATCACGTACACGATTCAGATATCTCGACGGGACTGGCAGCCGCAGTGGCAGGACTCCCAGCTGTGCCGTGACCGCCGTCTGGACGAGAAGCGCACCGTGCGCACGGGTACTGTTCAAGATTCAACTCAACAGCTACTGTTGGCTGTACGTATAATAGTAGTTGAAACTCAGTGATATATATGGTAATGTGATCATTTACTGAACGTAATCACAAAACCGTAAATTCTGGAGATTTAGAGTTTTTAAAGGATTCTATCTGGCTAACCATGAAAAATCTGGATATTTTCATCAAAATTCTGGAATTCTGGCATTAGCTACAAAAATCTGGAGAAATCCAGACTTTTCTGGGTATCCGGCAACGCTGCTCCTGCTCCTATCAACCTACAACCTGCCTTGCCTGCATGCCTGTGTTCCTGTCCAGCCTTCTGTAACGGTTAGTTTCAGCCCCCACAAATTCCACCCCAGACCCCACTCCAGGAAGCAGCCCCCAACCGCCGCCCGACGCCGTTACGTCATCGTTTACCCCACCCACCACACACACCGACGTCACCCAGGGAGCCTGGCCAGTCACACCGAGCTACGTCACAGTCTCCTGCTCCTATCAGCTTCTCGTTCTGCCCAGTGGTGAGCCGCACCCAGTGACGTCACGGACACTTCCACCCAATCACGAGGAGAGAGCCGCACCCAGTGACGTCACGGACACTTCCACCCAATCACGAGGAGAGAGAGAGAGAGAGAGAGAGAGAGAGAGAGAGAGAGAGAGAGAGCCGCACCCAGTGACGTCACGGACACTTCCACCCAATCACGAGGAGACGAGAGCCTCACTATTCTTCAGCATTCGGACAAGACCACATCTCACTACAAAGTATTTCTTACCAGCATTTTCATGCAATTCCTCATTCCATCACATTGATTAATCCCTTTCTACAAAGCAGCCAAGCAGTCTCTATAGATTGTGATACTTTCACCATTTACTCTCATCCATTCATTGTATTTTTGTTCCTCATTTTTTATTCAGTCAGAATTTTTCGTTCACTCACTCCTACTTCATCCCATTTTCTCCCACTCATACTCAGCTGTAAATAACGCATTCATTTTCACTCATATTCATTGTATATAAATCATTTCTTCACAGATTACAAATATTTTTTTTATTTATTCTCATTTATTCATCCATTTGTTCATTTAGTTTTATTTGCTAACTTCCTACTCTGTTAATGTCATTTTTTAAAAGGGTAGATCTCTCACCTATTGAATCCGACGGTAACACAGATAACGCTGTATGTAATGATAATGTAAAACTTCGCAGTGACAGATCTTATACCAAACCAACCGTAAGTTCCCTACCTGCTTCTACTACACCTGTTACTCCTACCCTAAATCCAGATATATTAACTCCAGATACTCTATCATCTCCAACTGATTCTCCCGAAACCACTCAGTCTTCTCCACAGTCTTTATCCCTCCCTACTACTACACATACACACACCACTACCGCTACGACACTTCCTTCCCACACACCGTCTCAGATCACTACCGTGCCTACTTCCTCACCTTCGCGGTCTCACCCTCTTCTTACGATGGCGACTCAGAACTCTCCACTTCCTCAATCTATATATTTAGATGATGTGAATAGACCCAAATTTACAGGAGATTTCCTCAGAGATTTCGAAAACGTCCTGCATAATCGCCAGATTGTCAATGAACCCTTGAATGTTTCATACCTTCTCAGTCGACTTCACCATGGCAGATCATTAATAGGAGCCGCTATTCGTGCGGGGCACTTCGAAGATTGTCAAACGTTTGACATGTTTAGCCAACGGCTCATTCAATACTGTTGCCAGCATTCCAATTCTGCATCACTTATAGAATTAACTAATCTCCTCAAGCAAATGCAGGAAGACATGAAGGTACATCCCCAACATGCAAAAGTAATTGAGGCAGCCGCTACTGTGAGGGCGACGAGTTCAGAGTTGCGCCAAATATTCCGTGGTACTCAGTGGGTAACAGAACAAAACAGGGAGATCATGATTACATTAAATAATTTTGCAGACTTGTTCGGTTACTTTAGATTTCTCAATTGGCTTTCGGACTCCCAAAAATAAATAGTGCTAAAAGTTGGCTTTAAACCAGGAGACAAAATAATGGATGTAGGTAAAACAATTGTAGAAAGGTCAGGAACAGACTTCACTCACCAGGTCGATTCTTATCGTTCACCCTCTCCCTCTGCAGGTGGTACTGCGAGAGTACTACACACCAGCATCGCTTCATATGATTCCTCTCGTTCACGGCCATCTACAAGAACCAAACCTAGTAATCGTTCTCACTCACAATATCTTTCACCTTCTAGCGGTCATGACAATTCAACTCTGCGACGAAGCAAACAATTCTCAATTCCGTGCTGGCACTGCGGTAATGTAGGTCATAGAGAGTCTAGCTGTGCATACAAAGAAAGACGTTTTCACTCACGGGAACGTCCGCGCGCACCTTCGCGGTCCCGACGCCTAACGTGCAAGTACCATAAGAATAGCACAACTCACTCCACGGACGAGTGTCGTTACCTTAAGAGCTGTCAGTCCGGGGAAGACGAGAGCTCGGATCGGAGAAATATAACCTAACAGTAGAAGATCCGCCGGTGTCTGAAAATAAGGGAACAGAAAATCAACTCCCCATTCGTCAGGTAGGACCTATAACATCTTCAGGCTTAGTCATTCTAGGATGGAGCAAAGGGGTACAAAGCTCTTTCTTAATGGACAGTGGATCTATGATAAATCTAATCTCAGATACCTCTTTAAACAACATTAGGAAAATAACTAAAAGAGTTGGGATCCTCGAACCACCTGACATTCGCCTATGCGGTGTGGATGGCTCAGAATTTCAGGTCAAAGGAAAGATCACATTAGAAGTACAACTTGATAAAGCCTTAAGACCTTTTGACATAGAGTTTCATGTCACTAATGATCTTAGGTATCCAGCGGACACTTTCATTGGCTTTTCGACAATGGCCCAAGAAGCCATTACTCTCCTCCCTGCTTCTCGTTGTGTACATGTCAATGGTTTCTCAATATCTAGTATGGAATATCCATGTCCGGTACTTTCCCAAACTGACTCAGTTATTAAGTCTCACATGATTCCAACAGTAGTCAAGAGTAACCAAATACACACGCCGTTACCTGAACAGCCAAGTACACTACCATCTAGTACTACATCCTCTGAGCATTCAATTACAGATCGTATCAATCCCTCTGACAGTGGCACACCCGCCGACTCAGACACGTCTCATTTAACTGCCTCAGATAGTGTGATTGATGTTTTACAACACGCAGAGATAAGACGTGCAGTAACAAATCAGTGCACAATTTTGTTGCCGCACAAGTTTACCAAAGTCTCTGTTCGTGTTGTAGGTGCGAAAGCAGGAGTGGATGTACTAACCCTACCTGAGACGTGTTGTATGAATGGCATAGCTTATGAGTCAGCATTGTGTACGGTGCTGGAGGATGGTTTATGCTACTTGTATATTGCAAACACAACAAATGCCACTTACACCTTACGAACGGGAACTCAGATTGGCGAATTCTTGGTATATCCAGCGACCGTACGTGTGTGCCAGGACTTCCCATACCCTGTTGCCGATGTGTGCTCAGTTGCTCAGTCCACCAGTATTCCATCTAATCTTGATTCTCATGTGAAACAAAGTGATTTCCCGGAACACCGACATCAATTAATTAATCTCTTGCGAGACTATCGCAAAGTAGTAGCCCTACCCAGTGAGAATATGGGCAAAACAAATTTGGTAAAGTACAATATTACATTACAGCCAGGTGCTCAGCCAGTATATATTCCTGCCTACCGTTTACCACATAGCCAACGTCAACAAGCCGATCGTCTTATTCAGGACATGTTGGAAAATGAGGTCATTGAACACTCTGATAGCCCGTGGAACAGCCCACTATTTCTGGTTCCAAAGAAAGATGGTGAGTTACGACCAGTCATAGATTACAGACGCGTGAATGTACTGACTGTCTCGGACAGATTTCCAATTCCTGTACTGACTAATTTTCTGGAATCCTTAGGCGAAAACAATTGTGTTTTTTCCTCCCTAGATCTTTTAAGTGGTTACTGGCAAGTCGAGATGGAAGAATCATCTCGTCCTATCACTGCCTTCAGTACTCCATCCGGTCATTACCAATTCCGTAGACTTCCATTCGGTTTGAGAAATGCACCTTTAGCATTCATGCGATTAATTCATACAGTTTTCGCTGGGATGATAGGTCACTCAGTTTTTGCTTATCTAGATGATGTCATAATCGCTAGTCACTCAGTGGAGGAACACTTAGAAAAGTTAGCCGAAGTGTTCACTAGACTCAAACAAGCTGGACTTAAGATCAAACTATCAAAGTGTGACTTTTTTACTTAAGAAACTCCAATTCCTAGGACATGTTGTTGACGCACACGGAAATCACACATCAGATGACAAGGTTAGAGCCGTGACGAATTTCCCAACTCCAACCAACACCGACGCTGTACGCAGTTTCCTCGGTCTCAGTGGGTATTATAGAAGGTTCATAAAATCGTATGCCAAGATAGCTGTGCCGTTAACAAAATTGCTAAAGAAGGATGCGCCCTTTGTGTGGGCTGATGAACAGGCAACTGCATTCACAACACCGAAAACTGCTCTAGCACAATCACCAGTTTTGGCATTCCCTGATTATTCTAAACCATTTCTTCTCTGTACTGATGCTTCCGGAGTAGGCCTAGGTGCCGTTCACATGCAATATGACTCTGAAGGAAAGAAACGTGTCATTGCCTATGCTAACTGTGTGCTAAACTCAGCGGAAAAGAATTGCAGTGTAACTCACTGGGAAGCCCTTGCCGTGGTCTGGTCCCTAAAACATTTCCGCGACATCATCTATGGATATCCTGTTTACATCCAAACCGACCATCTTCCCTTATGTGACTTGTTTCGGGGACGTAACCTTACCGGTCGACTTGCACGTTGGGCAGTCACTGTGACTGACTATAATCCAACATTTGAATACGTTCCTGGAAAATCCAATGTCGTAGCTGATGCCCTCTCGCGGCATGTTGCCACAGTCTCAACTAGTTGCGACGTAAACTTAGCGTTCAATTATGACACACTACGTAGGTTCCAGCGTGAGGACCCCGTATGATCACAGGTCATATATTTTCTAGAGTCAGGCAATGACTCTTCTCTGCCAAAGTTACCAGTCCCTGTATCTGATTTCTTCCTCAACAATGAATTGCTCTATAAAAACTCAGTACTGACAGGTAACAACGTACCTCATCGCGAAGTTAAGCAACTAGTCATTCCAACATACTTAATTCCTGCTGCCCTCCATTTAATCCACGACACCCCTCATGCATCACACCATGGCAAAGACAGAAGCTTACGGCAAGCATGTCTGTCATATTACTGGCCCACTATGTGAAAGGATATAGAAGCTCACTGCAATGCATGTTTATCAAGTGCCCGTCACAAGGGGACAGCCAGTCAACCTGCTCCTATATTGCAGTACCCAATGACACATTTTTGTACCCACTCTACCTACCCATCTGCTGGAACTTAGATTATATTCGTTATCAGTTCAACCATCTTCAAGATTCTTTCCCTCACCAAACGCCTGTGGGTCGCTCACGAGTGAAACGTGGATTTTTTGACCTTGGAGGAGAAATCATCAGTGGATTATTTGGTGTAGCGACTAACCGTGAACTTTCTGGTTATAAAAAGGACTTAATCCAATTATCCAATGCCATCGAGTCCCAATACAAAGTGTTACGTATTGAACATTTTATGATGCAACAGATGAGTCACCATCTACATGATGTTACTAATACTTTAAATAATTTTACGATTGTTCTTAAGCGTGAAATATCACAGACTAATATTATTTCAGAGTTGATGTATGTTAAATTACATGTTGATAATTTGCAGGTTTCTCTGGACTCTCTTGTCTCCCAAGCATTTTAGTCAATGCTGTTGATAGTCGTGTGACCCTAGATTTAGTATCTCTCTCTGACCTTCGTTCTACCTTGGAATGGGCTCATCCAACATTCGGCTTGTCTCCTATGATTCCATTTTCCTCTTTAGAACACTACTACCCAATACTAGAAGCCACATTCCTTACTAAAGATATAATTGTTCATATTCCTTTTCGTTCCTCCATCATACTCGATGTCTTTCACATCATTCCTTTTCCCTTCTGGTACAATAACTCCCTAGTACAAGCCTCTGTCTCTTCAGAGTACTTTCTTCTCTCCCATGATCATCTCTATATTGCCTTCCTCTCCTCAAGTGACCTCGGTAGATGTGCCCTTCTCACATCCAACTCTTGTGTTTGTGCTGCGTACCTCATAACAATTTTTCCTGGCAGCGTTGCTCCTTGCGAATCTGCCTTAGTCCGTAACTTCTCAGTACAACCTGTCTGTACCTTTGTTCCGGTTCCCAAAAGCCAGGTACACCATGCTCGTCTAAATCACATCCGCTATTTCTTCTTTAGTGTCTCAGCTCCAGTCAGTCTTATTTGTCCAGGGACCCCTGTCCGTTCACTATCGGCAATTGGTTTATATAAGGCCCCTGATTACTGTACAGTAAAGTCTGAGTCTATAATAGCCCATGACACACATTATCACTTCGCACTCCGCTCCCACAAGTATGACATCTTCAAACCTATTAATACTACCTTTCATCTACCAACAGACAATCTTTCTATCACATCAGAAAACCTACGTATGTTGAACTATTTAAACAATTCTAATTTTATTATGAACCACTTTTCTTCAGCTTTTAACCGCTCCTGGTCACATCCAGTCTTTGTATTTCCTCCGGTTGTCTTATGTTTTCTAGGTTTTATCACATCCGCTATTTCTTCTTTAGTGTCTCAGCTCCAGTCAGTCTTATTTGTCCAGGGACCCCTGTCCGTTCACTATCGGCAATTGGTTTATATAAGGCCCCTGATTACTGTACAGTAAAGTCTGAGTCTATAATAGCCCATGACACACATTATCACTTCGCACTCCGCTCCCACAAGTATGACATCTTCAAACCTATTAATACTACCTTTCATCTACCAACAGACAATCTTTCTATCACATCAGAAAACCTACGTATGTTGAACTATTTAAACAATTCTAATTTTATTATGAACCACTTTTCTTCAGCTTTTAACCGCTCCTGGTCACATCCAGTCTTTGTATTTCCTCCGGTTGTCTTATGTTTTCTAGGTTTTATTACAATTGTTTGTATCCTGTATTGTTGTCTCAAGCGAATGGACAAAAGGTTGCATGAGATCCGTGTAGCAACAAGGTTAGTGCGACAACCAAAAGACCTGGAAAATGGTAGTTCTGAGTAAAACTCATTTTGTGATTATATATATATATATATATATATATATATATATATATATATATATATATATATATATATATATATATATATATATATATATATATATATATTTGTAAATTGACCAAACCTATATGTTTATGCTATTTTTCCAACATGGCCATGTACTGTAAATATATTAATCCTTTCTTACATCCAGCTTTGTGAATTATGTAGCAATATCTCATTTATTATTGCACTCCCATGTAATCCCGGTTCACTGTAAAAAAAAAAAGGGGGGGGGGGGCGTCTCACTGTGTACTCAGACCACTTGTATTCTTGCCATATTATGACTTGATCCCCCACCACTGTGTCAGGAGACACACTTTTTGATGAGGGGGAAAATTGTTTGTAACATTTCTGTAGATATTATATAATATGTAAATATAGTATGTAAGTAGTTGTAAGTAGGATCCAAGTAGAGCGTCAACGCTCGCTCAGTATGTTATGTCTAGAAAGGTATGAGTCACGACTTATGAGTCGCACCGCTTGTCTCTCTCTAGCCGGTGGGAAACCGGCGATCAGTAGCTGTCCAAACGGGTCTGGGTAAGGACATGGAGTTGTCCGGTACTGCTGTATCGATTCAAGACTGTGTTTAATATATTGTCAGAAAACTACTACAAGACTTTGCCTTTACCTGAGTGACGGAAAGGGGGCCATCGACAACTTTAATAGGTGGTGGAGGAGGGCATACGGGCGGATGGTGGTGTAGGTGTTGTGGGCAGTCTTGGCATGCTGAGGCAGCGTGACAGTGGCGGGGTGGTGGGCGAGGTGGCGTAGGTTCTGCCCTGTGGTGTTTTTACTGCTCCTGGTGGGGTGCAGTAGTGGCCGGCATTGTGTGGTGGGGTTTGGGGTGGGAGTTTGGGGGCGGGGGAGGGAGATGAGGTGATGTCTGGGAGTAGTGATGCAGTGGTGGGGGAGGTGGAGGATGAGGGGCAGGCGCATGGAAGTGCATGGGCGGTGGGTGGTCCTGGCATGCCTTGGCAACAAGTGATGTGAGGTGGTAGGGTCGAGGGAAGTGGCAGCGAGGGGGGGGGGGTTTGGCTGGGGGAAGGGATATTCAGCAGTGGTGAGGTGGGAGGCGAGGTGGCATGAGGGGCAGAAGGTGAGAGTGTAGGTGAGGATGGGAGGGAGGAGGAAGGGGTGATGTACCAATCGTAGGAGTCGAGGGAAGGATCGGAAGTGGTGAGTGGTGGTGAGGTGATGTGGGGGGCTGGTGAGGTGGGCTGGGGGGTGGCGGTGGTGGTGCGAAACAGGCACACATAGTGATTCCTGCATGTTCATGGCGTGTTATGATAATCTATGATCACTCGGTAAGGGTTAGGGACTTGGGTGATGGTGTAAGGGCCCAGGAAGCGGGGGGACAGTTTGTGGGGGATTGGGAGCTTGGCAACCATCACAGAATCACTGGGTTTGTAGGGGGGTGGCGTGTTGGCGTAGTGGCAGAAGGAGAGGGGCCTCCCCAAAGATCCGCTTGTGAAGGGATATGCTGTCTTCTCGGGGGCAGGAGTTGATTCCCCACTGGATGATTTTAACATGGGCAGGCCAATCGTCATTTTTCGTTTCCTCAGTTCTGGTCCGCACTTGATTCATGAGGGTGCGGTGGCTCCTCTCGCAAAGTCCATTTCCCTGTGGCCAGTATGGAGAGGAGTGGGAGATGCAATAGCCAAATAGGTCAGCTAGCTCTTGCCATATGTTCCTGGTAAACTCAGGGGCATTGTCCAAGTGCAGGGCCTGTGGAATTCCAAAATAGGGGAATACGTGGTGGACGGGGGCGTCGGCCATGACAACGGCGTGATGCTCCTTGGCCAGGCACACGATGAGGAACATGGAATATGTATCCACAACGGTGATAATATACCAGTACCTGGACTTAGTGGGCAGGGGCCCCACCACATCTACTGATAGCAAGTGCCAAGGCTTGTGGGTGGTTATGCTGCCTGATGGACCGGCGGTGCGGGTGACATCCTTGCCTAACGTGCAGGTGTGGCAGGACTGGGTGACTTGCTTGGCTAGGTTGCTGGGGTTCAGGGTCCAATAGGTGTCACTGAACACCTGGAGGAGCTTCTTGATTCCTGAGTGGTTTCCATTATCGGCGTGATGTTTCATGGTGTTTAAAGTGGTGTTGGGGTTGAGGAGGATGTGGCCTGATGGGGTGAATAAATTGTCACTCTGCCGGTGGAGTTGGGTGAACAAGCAGGGTGGAATCCAGGGGGGGCAGTCCCTGTCATGCCACTGTTGGAGGAGCTCCAGCTTGCACTGGATGGCACGGAGAGGAGAGCACGAGCGTGTGTCGGCATTAGAGGGGAGCTTGCCGGGGAGTTAGGCAATCTCATAATAAAATTCCTCCAACGTTTCCCTCCATCTGACGAGCTGGGCATTGTAGGTGTCAGATTGGCGCAGCCATTGGAGCGACTGGTGATCTGTGATGATAGTAATATTTGTTCTGGAGAGATAGGCCTGGAAATGTTCCAGAGCCAGATGATGCCCAGGCACTCTCGCTTGGTCGTGGCATAATTCTTTTTGGACTGGTTAAGGGTGCAACTGACGCAGACGATGATATGTTCTCATCCCTCCTGGACTTGGACTTGGGTGAGGACGGACCTGATCACGTTCAGGGAGACGTCTGTATACAGGTGGAAGGGCAGGAAGTAATCAGGGAAAGCCACGATGGGGGCAGATATGAGCTTATCTTTCAGTTCCTGAAAGGCAGCCCATCGTTCACTGGTCCAGGTAAAAGGTTCTCCCTTCTGGGTCAGATCGTGTAGGGGCTTGGTGATGTTCGCGAATCCCTTCACGAACCAACGGTAGTATGAGGTGAGGCCCAGGAGGGCTCGGACCTCATGGACGTCTCGCTGTAGGGGAAGCTCCGCAAGAGTGTGCAGCTTATCGGTGTCAGGTGAAATGCTGTCTCTTGAAACTATATGCCCCAGGAAAGCAACAGTCCTGGCAGCCAGGACGCACTTGGAAGGTCAGAGTTTAAGGCTGGCCTGGCGAATGTGCTGAAAGTCCTTCCTGAGGCACTGAAGGTAATAGGCCCACATCTTGCTGAAAATGATGACGTCGTCTAAGTATGCCAGGCATATCTCCCAGGTAAGGCCACTCTGGATGGACTCCAACAATCGGGAGAAGGTAGCAGGAGTGTTGCGAGTCCGAAGGTAAGACATTAAACTCATAATGTTTTCCATTGCTGGTGGAAATCTTCGTTTTCCCCCTATCCTCCTGATGTACGGGGACATGCCAGTACACAGACTGGAGGTCTAGGGTAGAGAAACAGGAAGTGCCGTGCAGTGAGTGGAGGGAATCATCAATCCTGGGCAGTGGGGTGGGATCTTTGGTGGTAACGTCATTAAGGCGACGGTAGTCCACGCAGAACGCAGGACGATGGGAGAGGACCAGGGGCTGGTGGAGGGTGAAACAACGCCGACATCGTGCATTTCCTGGACTTGCCGGTCTTCCTCTGCTCGTTGTTTCGGGTTCTTCCGTCGAGATGGTTGGCGGATAGGTGGTCCTGTGGTGTGTATTTCGTGTGCCAGGTAGGTTGTGTGGCCGATGTCGGTAGGTCCTGATGCAAAAAGGTCCTGCAAGTCCAGGAGCAGGTGGCGGAGACTGTCGACTTGGTGAGGTGAGAGATGCTTGGGAATGGGAGGGTAGTGGGGCAGGAGAGGGAAGGGAGGTAGGGGTGCATAACTCGGCTTCTTCCATTTCTCCTACCACAAGCCCCTTAGGTAATGTGAGGGGGGGTTGTGGTGATATTAGCAATGCAGGCCTCTGCGATGTGGGGGGGAAGGAAGGTGGGGGATAGGAGGCACGCTGCGAGAGTTCCTGGTAGCAGGTCCGGGGAGAATAGGACAGATGTTCTGGTGGGCCTGTTCAGTGGCAGTCATGTTTCGTGGTGAGGGGGACTGGTGATGGTGGAGGTGGTGATGGCGGGGAAGGTGAGGTGAACGGGGGTGCTAGGAAGGGGATCGGGGGAGGGGGGACAGACGGGTGGGGTGCAGTGCTGGGGGAGTTGGAGGAGGGGGCTGGTGGCTCCTGAAATTGAAGTTGGCACTTGTGGCAATTGATGGTGGTTCTTAGCTTTTGCAGGAGGTCCAGCCCCAGATATCCATTGTAGGGGTGACAGGCTGAGTTGAACACATTGAATTTGTGCTGGGTAGAGACTTCTTGGTGAGTGTCAGTGCATAGGCCCCGGGTTTCCCCACAGATGGGTAGGGGGCCATCCCCTGTGACCACGAGATGAGTCGACGTAGGGAAAAGCGGGCCAAAAGCCAATTTGTGATGGGAGTAGAAGTGACTATAGATAAGCATGATCTGGCAGTTCCCATATCGACCAGAAGCCTTGCTTTAACCCCGTTGAGTCTCATCTTATCATAGACTGGGGGGCAGTATTCCTGAGAGATGGCCCCCGCCACCATGAGGAGATGCGGGGGCACTCCTAAAAATCCAGCTGCTGTGGGATCTCCTCTTCCTCTGGCTCTGTTTCCCCTGGATCAGGATCTCCTGGTGGTGTGATGTCGTCGTCAGGGCCCTCGTTTCTAATGAGGGTACCTTGCGTCAGCCTGGTGGGTTAGGTTTATGCCGGGGTGCCTTAACCCGTAAGCTTCAAAACACCCATATCTGTACATTCCTGAGTGCGTGCGATGCACCCACATCTAGCCCGGACCTACTTCCCAAAGTGGGACAGTCTGTAAGTTACAGCGACACCTGTCAACCCCTTCTCACCATCTCCCGGGTCAGTCACCTGCCAGTCACGATGGAGGATGGATATAGCGAGCAGTAACGGGAGTATTCTACCTCCAACCATACTGTTCCAATACATGTTATGTTCTATGTTATATTTTTATGGCTAGGAGAGTCTGACTGTGTAAAAAAATAAATAAATAAAATAATAACAGAAAAAAAAAAACTTTTCAGGTTCTTCAAACTCCTGTAATATTACTGAGTAATATGAAATCGTGTCATTTTCCTCAGGTAAATAACACGAGTTTGTAAAAAAAAAAAAAAAATCAATCATAAAACAAAATGGTAAAAAAACCTCGATGCACTTCCATAGCACACCACCTCTCTTTGTCACCACTCAATCGTTTACCACTGAGCTACCACGGCCCTTGGAAATGAAAGTAAGACCTTCAAACCATAGTTTCCCATATACCTTTCAGTAAAAAAAATAAAAGTATAATGAGGCTCTTAACCATTTCGTGATTTACAGCTAGCTATTATCCCATGTACAGTTATGTGTCTATATGACTTGACCATAACTCTGTAATCCATATCCATGCTTATTGCATTCAGTACTGTACAGTTTCAAATGAATGTGAGGAAGGCAGGATCTGAACCTTGACCCTCCTTTAGTGAAACCACCCTTATATACGCCACCACAGTATAGTAATGACAGCATTTTAGCCAGCTGTTATCCCATCCATATGTATGTGTGCCTAAATGACTTGAACATAACTCTTTCATCCATATCCATGTCTTCCGTACTATACAATGTCAAAGGAACGCGAGGAATGCAGGAAATCTGAAACTTAACTCCGCTAAAGTGACAACCCCGATATATCACCCACAATATTTGAACATTAGGCTTCCTCGACCTCATCCGACAACAGATTGTTAGTCATCTTCTATAATCACATCTCATGAATATGGAAATAGATTTGTTAGAGCCAGGATGTAGGTGCAATTCACAGTGCACACTTGATTTGCAGCAGCCCCACCTTCATCCGTTTATCCCTTAGGCTCCGTCCACATAAGTGGGCAGTGCCCGACGGTCTCTGCCTGCAAAGTGGATATCCTTCGCTTTTTTAGCAGCGTTACCAGATTAAGCAGTCCCCAGCGGCCTTTGGCTACAACCGAGCACACCTGTGTTGTTGTCGACACAGCAGACCAAGCTGTGGTGAGGTAGTGATTGTCCAATCGACGTCAGGGAGGGGCATATCGATGGTTTGCCCGTGGTTTCCCTGCTTATGACGACATCTACACTCGTGCCTACCACCCACCCTCTAAACGTGTGAATTGGAACGTGATTTGATAACAATGTTTGCCTGTTGGGCACTGCCCGCTCATGTGGATGGGTCCTTATCCTCACCTACCCTGTGGTGACCTGAGCGAGCCCTGTCTTTGTTTCTCCCATCTCCCACCAGTGTTCTCTGTCTCTGTCTCTGTCTCTGTCTCTGTCTCTCTGTCTCTCTCTCTCTCGTTTTTATTATCACCAGTGGTGTTAACATATTTTATTTCCTTATTTTTCACGGTACATGTTAGCCTCTTTATCAGTACATCCTTTGAGTGTCCGCTGCAGGACCGGCCTATCTTTACCGAAGTGGGGACGATACAGCCAATGTATCTCTACCAAGTGGCTTAGGCTGTCTAGTAGAGATTGTATGTAGGGGAAGAAGTGCTTGTAAGTGTAGTTGTTGTGTTGGAGTGGCTTTGGATGTGTGTGTAGTCCGTGCACCAAGTGTAATCGGCCCTCGCAAGCTGACTGGGTGCAAGCATACTTCATAGTATGCGACACTGGTTCAACCACAGAACCCCTGATGTCTGTCAAAGCAGTACGTGGCCAGAAGAACGCTTCCAAAGTTTATTACCCTAGCGGAGCGCGAACCCTCGTTCTTCAGTGTACGAAAACGCACATTTTACCACTGTACCACAGAGGCTCCATATATATATATATATATATGTGTGTGTGTGTGTCTGTGTGTGTGTGTGCATATGCGCCGACAGAGGACCGAGTGGCAAGAATGAAAGATGAGTTTTGGGCGAGTGTAGATGCATGTATGGACAAGTTTGAAAGGAGTGAGAGAGTGTTTTTGATAATAGACATGAATGGCAAGGTCGAGAATGTACAAGTGGATGGAGTGGTTGGTCAGTGGCGTGTGCCAGCTGAAGTAGATGGGAATGGTAGTGCTTTGTTGGACATCTGTACTGGTAAGGGGTTAGGAATAGCTAACACCTATTTTCGGCATAAGATGATCCACAGGCATACATGGAGGGTTATGAGGAGGATGGATGGCGAACTTGTTGAACGAAAGGCAATGATAGACTATGTGTGTGTGGATGAGCGAATGAGAAGACAAGTGGTGGATGTAAAAGTGTGGAGAGGGTGGGGGAATGGAATCTCGGATCATCATTTAGTGATGGCCAAGGTAAGGCTGCAAAGAAAATGGTTGAAGAGACGAAGTGGAAGACAGAAGGAAACAGTTCCTGTGAAAAGAGTGGAGAAATTGCAAGACAGTGAGAGAATGGCAGAGTATAAGAGCATAGTGGAAGAAAGATTGGGAAGGTATGAGTTAGAGCAGATGGAAGGGGTGGAAGATGTAGGTAAGATATTCACGGAAGAGATAGGTGCAGTGTGTGAGTTGGTTTGTGGAGTGAGGAGGAGATGCAAGGGTGTGCAAGGGAC
>NC_136982.1:23014981-23027145 GCF_032717465.1 Coenobita brevimanus
CTGTAATGTTTCTGTAACTGTATCATAGTAGCTTAACAGATTAGTAACACATGATTTTCCTTTTCTGAAACCAAACTGTCTTTCTGTTATCATGTTGTGTTCTTGTAGATGATTTACCCAAGCTTTTCTGATAAGGTTTTCTAATACCTTGCTTACAACACCGCTTAGTGATACTGTTTGGTAGTTGCGTGGATTTTGTCTGTTCTCTTTCTTGAATAAGGGAACAATGTTTGCCTTCTTCCAAAAATCAGGTAGTTTACCTTGTCTCAAGGTTTCTTGAAAATTAAAGATAATGGTTTACTTCTTTGCGCATTGATGTAGCACCCAGCATGAAATTTCATCAGAACCATTTGCTTTTCCTTTGTCTAATTTGCTTAACTCCTCCTGTATTCCTTTTTCTGACATTTGTATATCTGGTAATATGTGTGGGCATGCATGTTCCATATCATCCCTCCCAAAACTATATTTTCGGTAACAACTGATTGAAAATTCTTATTTAGTGCTTCACAAATATCCTTCTCTTGTGTATAGGTGATCCCCTCATCCGTAATGGATTGTATTTTATCTTTTACTTTGGTTTTACTTCTGATGTAGCTGTAAAATAGCTTCGGTTGATCACTACTTTTATTTATGATACCCTCCTCAAACTGTTTTTGGATTTCCCTCCTTGTTCTTGTATAATCGTTTCTTGCCTGTTTATAGTTGTTATATGCTCTTTCACTATTGTGTTTTCTGTATTTATTCCACAAGAAATCTCTTTTTTCTTTTGATTTTTTGCATTCTGTATTGAACAATTTCTTTCTTTTCTTTTCTGGTTCTTTGTGCTGTGGGATATACTTCTGGACTCCTATTTCATAAAGTTCACAGACTTTTTTATTTATAGCATTTACATCTTGTCCTTTAAGCTCCTTTTCCCAATCTGTTTCTAAGAGTACATCTTTAGGTCATGATAGTTTCCCTTTTTATAATTTAGGCTCTTTTTGTAACTTTCATTGCTGTTAACTATGTCATATCAAATCTTGAAGTTGCAATTTAGTACTGCATGGTCGCTTTTGCCGAATGGAGGGTGATACATTAAATTATCAATATCGTTTTCTTGCCTACCAAATATAAGATCTAGCACTGAGGGTACATCGATTCCTCTTTTTCTGGTGCTCTCCCTTACATGTTGCGTTAGGAAAAACTCCTGCACGAGATCCAGAAGCTTTTGGTCCCATCAGCTTTCTTGGCTTATTGTATCTAGAGTATTCCAATTTATATTTGCGTTAAAATCTCCATTTAGTATAATTCTTTCCGATTTCTCTTCTATTCTATGTAGTAATGCATTTAAACTCTGAATTGTACTCTCTGCCAGATCCTCATATTCGCCTCTTTCACATGTATTTGATCTGGGTGGCATGTACAAATTTGCTACAATTACTTTCTCTTCAGATGTATTGATCTCTACTGCAATCAGTTCTACTTGTGAGGGTATATCTAATTTTATTTCTTTGACTTTTAGATTTTTCCTTGTTAATATTATAATTCCTCCTCCTTTTTTTAAGTTCCTATCTCTTCTCCATATATTGTATTCCTCTAAGTTTAGGATGTCATTTGATAACCTTGGTGTTAATTTTATTTCAGTTAGGCATATTATATGTGGTTCATTTTCTCTGATATAATCATTCGTCTCTAATAGTTTAGATACCATTCCATCCACATTTGAGTACATCCACCTAATCATCTTACTTACATACCTATCATGACTTGGTTCCACTACCTTCCTCCTTTTTATTCCCTCCTGTTTATGTCCATTTCGTACCTGCAATCCGATTACTTTGTAAAAAAATGTATTCTTCTCCTCCTCTGATCTTCCCTCGTTCTTTGTTTTTGCTTCTTCCCTCTTCTCTTTTAGTAATTCCAGTTCCTCTTGAGTTAGGCATCTTTTTATCCATACATTTTTGAATTCCTTTTTTTCCATGAGTTTTATTGCATTTTTTAGTATCTCTTCCAGTGTTTACACTCTGGAAGGTTACCTTTAGAGGCCTTGACTTATTTCTCTCATATTTCCCTAACCTTTTGTGTTCCTCTATATCTTTATTACAGATTTCCTCCGATACTTCCTTGAATATGCTCATTACATTTGCCGTCTCCTTTTTGCCTCTCGAGATCTTGTTTCTTATTTCTTCCTCTTCTATACCAGTGATTACTATAGATTTGTTGCTATCTGCTGAATCTCTGACTAATTTAGGATTGTTGTGGATTATTCTTTTCACTTTCTTTTTAATGCTTTTCTTCGACTCTTGTTTCTGAGTCTGTCTTTACTTTCACCATTTCAGGACAAGCGGTTTCCACAACATTTTTGTAGCTTTGCACTGCTTCAGTCACCTGTCGGAAATTTAGGAATAATTCCTCCCATTTTCTATTTTAGTTGGTGATGGGTAGTCGTATTTTGGAAGTATAATGTATTATACGTAACCCAGGGTGACGGGTATATAGGATTACGTATATTTATACTATGGTTCATAATTTAGTCTTTTTCCCAGCCATGGATGGAATGTGCACATATGCATTTTTAGTTATTTGATTGGTGGATCGCCTCTGTTCTTCTCTCCAGAGGTCTAAGTTTTAGTCTCGGCTAGGCCTCGGTCAATTACGAGTCTCGAGACCTCAGTTGCTCGGGCTCTCGCCCACGCTCTGAGTCCTAATTCATTGAGTCTTAGTCTCAGATGATCTCGAGTCGAGTCAGAGGCAGTCTCAGTCATGCTTTAGTCACGCTTGGAAGCAGTCTAACCACTCTCGGGGTATTGAGAGAGAATTCGGTTGGGACAGACTGGACTGATTAATTAATTTACGACAGTGCTTCCTCCTAGAAGGGAATGAACATTATCAATTCACTTTAATTTATAAATAGTGTAAATAGTAATGCTTACGTAAAAAGTACGTATTTGGTCCAGGCCGTAACCTCCAGTAATCCGCCAAGCACTAGCAACAAGCAACATCTTCAACAACTTCGACCATATGGCAACAACCTACAAGCCTCTCCATTGCTACTCTTAAGCTAGAGTAACTAAATGACCCTTAGTGGCGAAAGACTGGGCGAATAATATTTCACCAGGGTTTCCAGCTTTTATTTGAGGATCCTTAAATAGATCGTTTAGTTGCTTAGTAGGGAACACAACCTACACGTCATTACGATCCAGGTGAGTCCTGGGAGTAAGACATATATCCGGACAAATTATGTAGTGTTGTAGGCCTATTTTTGTCTTGTTTAGTGCAAGTGATTAGCCAGTTAAATATTTACGACACTACCGGGGGTATATTCTAAATTTTTCTAATTTTTCCCCCACATCACCTGTGTTATGTTCTCCTCAATATCACTGCTCTGACCTATCAGATTGCTTACTTGCCTAATTGTCTCTGTATCATTTTTGAACTCTTCCATAATACTCTCGTGGTTGACTAATGTACTTGTCATTTCACTAATTTTCCTCCTAAGTGAGCCCACCTGTACTGTCAGCTCATCTATTGTTGTGTCTTTCTTGTTGACTTCCTTTCCTAATTTTTCTATTTCTTTCTTTTGCAAGTGCAACTGTTTCTTCAAAGTCTGCCAAGGCACGAGCGTCTTGCATGAGGGGCACTGTGTAGCCAGTGGCTTTTTTCTTGTTTTTCACGGTACACATCAGCTTTTTCATCAGTATTCCCCCTTTTTCCCCTTTGGTTTGCGTTTGCACCGACTTACACAGTTTAGTGGCTGTTCAAGACACACACACACACACACACACACACACACACACACACACACACACACACACACACACACACACACACACACACATTCTCGGTGTCACTAACTAGCTAACAAACATCTCATCCAAGAGACATCGCTTTGACATCAAACTGTTTGTGCTGTGTTACTGTAAGACAGGATCTCTGCTCGACATGATCGTGAACAGAGGCACATAGATATACCAAAGGTCAGCAAGAAAGACCCCGTGGGCACGTCTGGTGCTGTCGTCAGAAAGATGATTGCAGACTGCATAGGCAGGGGTCATATTCTTTACACTGATAGTTGGTACTACCCCTGCTCTCTGTCAGTTTCTACGTGACAACAAATCTGGGTCATGTGGAACTGTACAAACATACAGGAAGTTTATGCCAAAGTTCAGTGAAGAGCAAACCCTGCTTGATACCCCAGTTCGAGTGATACACCAGATGATGAAGAGACAGTTTAAGCTCACCGCGAGAGAAGCCCGAAGCAATGAAAGGGACGAAAAAAGAGGTGCAGTCAGGGAAAGTTCCGCATTACCCACTGTTCGGAGCATTGGTGGTTGACGAAGAGTTACGAAGCAGCAGCCAGACCCCACATGTCCGGTAACCGTGGGTGAGAGGGAGGGTGACTGAGGGTGCGAGGATTTGGAGAGTTGTTCGTCACAGTATCAATAGCCAATGATAATGCGTCCGACGTATTCTCAAAGTGCAAAAACCATATGTTGTTTGTATTGTATCACACTGTTGTCTGAGTGTGTTTAAATTACTACTTATATAGCACGTTTACTGTCAGAGGTATGTTTCTTTGCCTTCGTTTTGTAATGTTCAATAGGAATAATAGTTACAGAGACGGATATTGTAATTAGGACTTCCCATGTCATTCTGTCTAAAGGAAAACGAAAAGTCCGTTAATCGCTTATATATATATATTTTTAAATCATTACACACTACCCTAGCCTCTAAGTTCGAGATGGATAATTGCCAGAATAACACTGATGTTTGCAGGAGAATGTTTGTGGGATGATAGAGGATAATCAAACATATTTATAAGAATTTACACACACACACACACACACACACACGTGTGTGTGTATATATATATATATATATATATATATATATATATATATATATATATTTTGTTACATAACCTATGATTTCATCATCCTTTGTGTAATTCTAAATTACAGTATGCTGCATGTTTGATCACGAGCGTGTTCAACCTCACTCCCCCCCTCCTCCCTTATACTAGAGTAAGTCGTTCTTTCTGTTGTTCAGAACAGGATTGTCAACTCTTTATCCTCATGTCTTCATTTGCACGTCCTTCTTACAAGTTGTAGCAAGCTCTACCGGCCCCTATATAATGAGCTCAGTCTCTGCATTAATTGCCACTTAGATCTACTCCTCATTTTGCTCACATCTGTCCTCCCCTGTACAGTTGTTATTATTGTGAGTGCTCAGGAAGTCTCCAGCCATCTAACTGCTGTGTAATTTGAGTATGAGTTATTACATTTTGTTCTTGTACTGTATAGCATAAGGTGTTAATTTGTAGGCCTAGTGATATTTTTGTGATTAATGTAAGGTTTCATGTCAGCCAATTGTTAATAATAGTTTGTATCTGTAATAATTTATCTTGCATTAACTGAGCATTATCCAGTGTATTGTCATTTTATCAGGGCTGACTTCGATAAATTTACTCTTGCTAATTTCGTGTCAATAGAGGCTATTGCAGTTAACCATATATTTAACCTGTTTTTTGCCATTAAATTATCATTATGAGTCCTGAATGTTTTGTTGTTAGTTTGAGCATTAAACTTTAACTTGTAATTTTACCTAACTCTTTGTTTTGAACCTGGAACTTTACGGGACAGTAGTGATTTTTAGTATTCTCACTTAAAGTGTACATTATCTTTCTCTGTTTCGTAACATAAATTTGGCGACCTCTTATCAGGATATTCAGGATATTATCATAAGGATATTGCTTGATATTTTGTGACTGATTTATTCATGATGTCTACTATTACTACGCTTGATGAAGCCAAAGATTTTTTGTCAAATGTGCAAACAGTGTGTGATGTAGAAAACAGAACAAAGAATGAACTTAAGCTTGTTGCTCAACAGTTGGGAATTGCTGTTCGCTCTCATCATTCTAAAAATCAAATTGTTGACATGATTAATGAAAGCTTGTTTAATGTAACTCCTCCAAATGAGCAAACGCAGATTGAAGTAGCTAAGTTACAGCTAGCCCTGCAGGAGGCTCGTGTTAAGGAGGCTGAATTTCAGGCAAATGCTAAGGAGGCTGAGTTTCAGGCACGTGCTAAGGAGGCTGAGTCTCAGGCTCGTATTCAGGAGGCACAAATTGAAATTGCTAGGATTCAGGCAGACCATGAGTATCGCATGAAACAAGGTGGAACTGGATCATCTAGCTCTGATGATTTTGATGTGGCTAAAAATGTTAAACTTGTCCCTCCTTTTAATGAATCTGATTGAACAAAGTCTTTTCAGTTGTTTGAGAGGGTAGCTACAGGTTTTAATTGGCCCAAAAAGTATTGGCCAGTACTCTTTCAGAGTGTTTTCACCGGTAAAGCTCAAGTAACTTATGCATCTTTGCCTCAGGATCAATCTGATTATTATGATGTAGTTAAGAGCTTGATTCTTAAGGCGTATGAGCTTGTTCCTGAAGCCTATAGAGTAAAATTTAGGACAACTTATAAACAAGGTAAGCAATCCCATGTTGAGTATGCAAAAATCAAAGATGATCTGTTAGAGCAGTGGTTAAATTCTAAGAATGTGGATTCTGATTTTGACAAATTTAAGCAGATGATTTTGCTGGAGGACTTCAAAAGGTGTGTTAATAAAGATGTAAGCCTATATCTTGATGAGAGAAGAATAGATAATTTGTCTGATGCTGCAGTTTTAGCTGATGAATATGTTCTCACTCACAAGAGATATTCTAAAAAAAAAGGGGAAAGCTGAGAGTAAGTACGTTGCCTCTACTCAGAGTACAGGTAACAGGAAAGAGAATAAAGATGATGTTTCTCAGGAAGTAAATACCAGCTTTACCTCTAGATTTCAGAAAAGTAAATGTACTTATTGTAGTAAGCTTGGTCATACTACGGAGAAATGTTTCAGGAGACAGCGTGATGTGAACAAAAAGGAGTCTTTTAATATTCAGTCAATTGGTCTAGTGTCCACCTTTGAGAGTACCCAGAATTCTTTAACTGAGATAACTGAACCTGCTTTGAGGGGTAAATTAAATTCTCATGATGGAGCTCCTCTTTTGAGCAGTAACGTGGGTGACACACTCAAGATTTCATGTGCTATTTTCCTGTCTGATGGTTTTATCAGTCCTCTGGACAGTAATGACAGGAAATCAGTTAAAATATAACGTGATACAGGTGCTTGCCAATCCCTTATGCTGACCAGTGTTCTAGGCTCTAATGTTAATTCCTCTGATGAAACTGTAATCTTACAAGGTGTAGGGAATAATTACTTCTCTGTCCCTCTGTGCAGAGTGAATTTAGAGTTTGGTTTTGTTAATGGTTCTGTTATGGTTGGGTTGGTTGAGACACTCTCAATGTCAGGTGTAACTTTCTTACTTGGAAATGATATTGGTGGAAGTCAAGTGTGTCCAGCTCCTCAGTTGTCTAGTGAGCCAGTGACTGAGACCCAGGATTGTGATGTCCCTGATGTGTTCCCTGCATGTGCTGTGACTAGGGCTAAGTCTAAAGTTACTGGTGACTTAGAGGATAATTATGATGATGATGATGTTATCCTAGCTAACACTTTTCTTGCTAATTTGGACCACTCACCAGATGAGGCAGTACCGCGTAGTGTTGATAATTTGTCTCGTCAAGAGTTGGTTGAGTTGCATGTTGCTGACCCTGAGTTGATAGGTCTAGCTAACTCTGCTTGCAGTGAGGAAGAGTCAGCTGGTGCTTCTACTTGTTATAATATAAAGTCAGGAGAACTTATGAGGAAGTGGAGACCTCCAACAGCATCAGCCGACTGTGAATGGGAGGTTGTACATCAAGTTGTCATCCCTCGTGTTTGTAGGCAGGATATCATTAGAGTGGCTCATGATTCCAGTTTGGCAGGACACTTTGGAGTGAGGAAGACTGTGGCACGCATTTTGAAACACTTCTACTGGCCAGGTATCTTCAGGGATGTTTCCTGGTATTGTAAGTCTTGTCACACCTGTCAAGTTGTGGGGAAGTGTAATCAGACCGAAAAGGTTGCACCTCTAGTTCCCATTCCTCCTTTTGAGGCGCCATTCACTCGTGTGTTGGTGGATATTGTGGGCCCTCTTCCTAAGACTTCTTCAGGATTTTCTTATATGTTGACCATGATTGATATGGCTACTCGTTATCCTGAAGCCATTCCACTTAGAAATATCTCAGCAAAGAACGTGGTTAAGGAAATGCTAGGGTTCTTCACAAAGTTTGGTCTGCCCAAGGAGGTACAGTCAGACCGGGGAAGTAATTTCATGCCAAATGTTTTCAAGCAGTCTCTGAAAGAGTTGGGCATCACCCAGATCACGTCTTCAGCTTACCATCCCCATACCCAAGGAACGTTGGAGAGATATCATCAAACACTCAAATCGATGCTCAAGAAATACTGTTTGGAACATCAGAAAGACTGGGATAAAGGTCTTCCATTCGTTGTGTTTGCCGCAAGAGAATCTCCAAATGAATCACTGGGCTTCTCACCCTTTGAACTACTGTTTGGCCATGAAGTAAGAGGACCCCTTAAGTTACTCAAGGAATGCTGTCTGTCGGAGGAAGATGACGTCAACCTGCTGGAGTATGTGATGAAGTTCAAAGAACGGCTGTCCACTGCTTTACAGCTGGCGAGAGAGAATTTAGGAACTGCTCAGGAGAAGATAAAGACTTGGTATGATAAGAAGTCCAGGTGACGACACTTTCAGCCAGGAGATTAGGTTTTGATTCTGGTACCGGTGCATGGGCAACCTCTTCAAGCCAAGTTTAGTGGTCCTTATTTCGTAGAGAAGAATCTCAGTGATGTCAACTATGTCATCGCCACACCAGATCGTAGAAAGAACAAGCAACTTTCACATCAACATGCTAAAGTTATATCACAGGCGGGACGAAAATAATCCAGTCTGCACTGTAGCTGTTCCACCCGAGTCTGCAAGTGAAGTTTTCTGATGCAGTATGAGCCTGAGTGATAGTTTGGGGAAGAATCATGATATCATGAATGATCTCCAGACTAAACTTTCTCATCTACCTCCCGAGGAAAGGCAGGAGTTTTCGGCATTACTGCAGGAGTACCCGCAAGTGTTCCGTGCCACTCCAGGAAGAACCACTGTGTTGATGCATGATGTCGATGTTGGAGACGCAAAGCCAATTAAACTGCCTCCTTACCGTGTGAACCCAGTGAAAGTTCCTCTCATCCAGAAGGAGCTTGGCTACCTGTTGGACCACAAGATGATTGAGCTCTGTCAGAGCGAGTGGAGTTCTCCTGTCACTCTAGTCCCTAAGCCAGGTGGGTCACAGCGGCTTTGCATCGACTACAGACGTGTTAATCAGATAACCAAAACAGACACCCTCTCCCTCGCGTGGAAGATTGCATAGACAAGATCGGAAAGGCTAGGTACATAAATAAGTTTGATTTGTTAAAGGGATACTGGCAAGTACCTATGACTGAACGTGCTAGGGAGATCTCATGTTTTGTAACACTAGGAAAGACTTTTGCATGTTCTGTAATGCCATTTGGTATGAAGAATGCACCAGCCACATTTCAGAAGCTCATGAATGTTGTAACAGAGGGTTTGGCAGGGTGTGTTGTTTATATTGATGCTGTATTAATCTTCAGTGACAACTGGAAAGATCACCTATGCCATGTCAGTAAATTTCTTGAGCGTTTGGTTCAGGCTAATCTTGTAGCTAATTTATCAAAGTGTGAGTTTGGTCAAGCTAAAGTTCAGTACCTTGGGTACATTATTGGTGATGGACATGTTGCACCACCAGGAGCTAAGGTTCAGGTTATAAGTGATCTTCCCAGACCTAAAAGTAAGAAAGAGCTACAAAGATTTTTGGGAATGGTAGGTTATTACAGGAGATTTGTTCTCAACTTTTCAATTCTTGTATCACCACTTACAAACCTACTGAAAAAGGGAGTTAAATTTGTCTGGACCGATAACTGTGAATCCTCTTTCAACAAACTTAAAGCTATCCTATTAAGTCAGCCAGTGCTCGCTACTCCAAATTTTGCTAAGCCTTTTAAGATGGCTGTTGATGCAAGTGAAACAGGAGCTGGGGCTGTTTTGCTGCAAGAGGATGATCAGGGTATTGAACATCCTGTATATCAATACAGTAAGAAGTTCACTCCACCTCAAAAGAACCACTCAACTATTGAGAAAGAGCTTTTGGCCTTGATTTTGGGTTTACAGCATTTTTCATTTTATTTGTGTTCTGGTTTTGACCCCATAGTCATTTATACCGATCATAACCCACTGAAATTCCTTAGTAAGTTTAAAGATAAAAATCAGAGATTGACAAGATGGAGTCTACTTCTTTAGGAGTATTCATTAGACATACAACATGTCAAGGGGAAAGAAAATGTTATTGCAGATTGCTTATCTAGACTTTAGACAGATTGTTTTAGAGTAATAAGAAATTTCCTTTGTAAATTTCTTTTTTTTTTGTGGGGAGGTGTTACATAACCTATGATTTCATCATCCTTTGTGTAATTCTAACGTACAGTATGCTGCGTGTTTGATCACGAGCGTGTTCTACCTCACTCCCCCCCTTCCTCCCTTATAGTAGAGTAAGTCGTTCTTTCTGTTGTTCAGAGCCGGATTGTCAACTCTTTGTCCCCATGGCTTCATTTGCGCGTCCTTCTTACAAGTTGTATCAAGCTCTACCGGCCCCTATATAATGAGCTCAGTCTCTGCATCAATTGCCACTTAGATCTACTCCTCATTTTGCTCACATCTCTGTCCTCCCCTGTACAGTTGTTATTATTGTGAGTGCTCAGGAAGTCTCCAGCCATCTAACTACTGTGTAATTTGAGTATGAGTGTTATTACATTTTGTTCTTGTACTGTATAGCATAAGGTGTTAATTTGTAGGCCTATTGAGGTTTTTGTGATTAATGTAAGGTTTCATGTCAGCCAATTGTTAATAATAGTTTGTATCTGTAATAATTTATCTTGCATTAACTGAGCATTATCCAGTGTACTGTCATTTTATCAGGGCTGACTTCGATAAATTTACTCTTGCTAATTTCGTGTTACTAGAGGCTATTGCAGTTAACCATATATTTAACCTGTTTTTTGCCATTACATTATCCTTATGAGTCCTGAATGTTTTGTTGTTAGTTTGAGCATTAAACTTTAACTTGTAATTTTATCTAACTCTTTGTTTTGAACCTGGAACTTTACGGGACAGTAGTGATTTTTAGTATTCTCACTTAGTGTACATGATCTTTCTCTGTTCCGTAACTATATATATATATATATATATATATATATATATATATATACAGTGGCTTTGTTTTCGAGCCATCGCAAAATGTAAATATATGTTATATAGTTACGAATATCTCCTGGGGAAACGTTTCATGTTAAATCGAGAGAATGAAAGTATTCAAACGTCTGTCTGAACCCTGCGAACCTCCATAACTTTCCTGACAACATTAGACGTACAGACATCTCTGTTATTTCGTAAAGTAAATGTTAGCATCATATTGTCATCTATCCTTATGAAATTAACTCAAACACACCATCCAAGTCATACATTGCAGACTTACACGTGATTCCCAACCCATCATCAAACCCTCCTCTGTACCCACTTCTCCTCCTCCCCCTCCTTTACACTCACAGTTACGAGACACATGAGGTCTGGCTGCCGCTTCACATTCACCCGTCTCACACCAGTGCTTCGAGAGGTGGGTAATGCGGAACTTTCCCTGACTGTACCTATTCATCTACAGCAAGAAGTTGGGCAAGGTCGTCACTTTGAGCTTGAATGACAGGCGTGCAGTGCACCTTCTGTGTGTGTGTGTGTGTGTGTGTGTGTGTGTGTGTGTGTGTGTGTGTGTGTGTGTGTGTGTGTGTGTGCATACAAGTGTTGTACAGGTGGGTAAGAATCTGGGTGAAGAGGACGAATGGGAAGGAAAGAGGGATGGTGTTTTGACTTTAGGAGGGGTGGTGTGAGGAAACTCAAAACATCACCCCTCTTTCCTTCCCATCCATCCTTTCTCCTCTCTTTACCCAGATTCTTACCCACTTATACAACACTTGAACACACACACACGCACACGCACATGGATACAAATCACGCGCACATGCATGCACACACACACACACACACACACACAGATACAAACCACGCGCGCGCGGACACACACACACACACACACACACACACACACACACACACTGTACTGTCT
>NC_136982.1:23027245-23029745 GCF_032717465.1 Coenobita brevimanus
TTTTGTGCTTGAGAAAGCACATCTTATACACAATGTACTCTTTGTCGTTTCTCACAGTACAGATGAGCTTTTTATCAGATTTTTTCCTATATTTGTGTTTGAGTACAGTATGTTAAACACACACACACACACACACACACACACACACACACACACACAAGGTACCGAGTGGAGCAGTAGTACGTTGCCACCACTCCATACCTGGCCAACCTGGCCAGTTGTATTACCTAAATTAGTACCTTTATATGAGTCAAGCTTTGTACCAAGTTAGAATAAATGGTGTTCTACTGTACAAAGAAGAGGTTTTAAGTAAGACTGTTGTTCAAACAATAAAGAAAACAAAGCTCAAGAATGCGCAAAATCAGCTGATCAGTTGTTGTTGTGTCTACGACTCTGCACCAGGGAATGTAAGTAGTATCTATGCTCTTAGTACTGTATGATGGCCACCTACTTTAGTAAAGCAAATTTAGAAAATGGGTAAAGGTAGAAGGCAGGATGATGATTTCTACCAAGAACTGGTTGAAATGGAGACACCTGTAGTAAAGCAGAGACTGAGATTGATGAAACTGTAAAAGGAAGAAATAGAAAATTAGGAAAGGAAGTCAACAAGAAGACACAATAATAGATGACAATTGCACAATTAGTGAAAGACAGTAGTCACACGAGAGTATTAAAGAGTTCAAATGATAGATGAAATAGATAGATAGATAGCACAATACATTAAAACTGAAAGTAATTACAACTGAGACTAAAAGATGGATAACAGTGGAATGAGATTTGTAAACAAATTAAAAAACAAAATTAAAAAAGTATCAAAGATCAAAATAAAATGGAGAAGAAAGACAAAAAGATAAGAAAAATAAAAAAAATAAATGAAGAAAGAACATAGAATGAGTCAAGAGAGTAAGAATTAGGAAAACTGGTAAAAAAAGTAAAGTGGAAGAAGGAGATTATGGAAGTCAAAAGTATACAAATGAGCAATTAGGCAAGTAAGCAATCTGATAGATCAGAGCAGTGATATTAAGAAGATAACACAGGTGAATGAAGCTGAGCAAGGCTACAAAAATGATGTGGAAAACACTTATGCTGAAATGGTGAAAGAAAAGAAAGGCATAGAAACAAAGGTGGAAGAAAAAGGCATTAAAAGGGAAGTAAAAAGAATAATCCAAAACAATCCTAAATTAGTCAGATATTCAGCAGCTATCAAGAAATCTATAGCAATCACTGGTATAGAGGAGAAAGAAGTAAGAAACAAGATCTCGAGAGACAAAAAGGAGATGGCAAATGTAATGAGCATACTGAAGGAAGTATCAGAGGGAATCTGTAGTAAAGGCATAGGGAAACACAAAAGGTTAGGGAAATATGAGAGAAACAAGTCAAGGCCCTCTAAAGGTAACCTTCCAGAGTGTAAACACTGTGGAGGAGATACTAAAAAATGCAAAGAATCTTATGGAAAAAGAGGAGTTCAAAAATGTATGGATAAAAAGATGCCTAACACGAGAGGAACTGGAATTACTGAGAGAAGAGGGAGGAAGCAAAAAACAAAAAATGAAGGAAGATCAGGAGGAGGAGAAAAAGATTTTTTTTTTTTTTACAAAACAATTGGATTCCAGGTACGAAAGTGGTCCATAAACAGGAGGGAATAAAAAGGAGTAAGGTAGTAGAATCAAGTCATGACAAGTATAAAAATAAGATGATTAAGTTGATGTACTCAAATGTGGATGAAATGGTATCTAAACTATTAGAGATGAATGATTATATCAGAGAAAATGAACCACATATAATATGCCTAACTGAAACAAAATTAACACCAAAGATATCAAATGACATCCTAAACTTAGAATACAATATATGGAGAAGAGATAGGAACTTAAAAAAAAGGAGGAATTATAATATTAACAAGGAAAAATCTAAAAGTCAAAGAAATAGAACTTGATATACCCTCACAAGTAGGACTGATTGCAATAGAGATCAATACATCTGAAGAGAAAGTAACTGTAGCAAATTTGTACATGCCACCCAGATCAAACACATGGGAAAGAGGCGAATATGAGGATCTGGCAGAGAGTACAATTCAGAGTTTAAGAGCATTACTACATAGAATGGAAGAGAAATCGGAAAGAATTATACTAACTGGAGATTTTAATACAAATATAAATTGGAATACTCTAAATATAATAAGCCAAGAAAATTGTTGGGACCAAAAGCTCCTGGATCTCGTGCAGGAGTTTTTCCTAACGCAACATGTAAGGGAGAGCACCAGAAAAAGAGGAATCGATGTACTTTCAGTGCTAGATCTTATATTTACTTGGCAAGAAAACGATATTAACAGTTTAAAATATCACCCTCCATTCGGCAAAAGCGACCATGCAGTACTAAATTGCAACTTCAGGATTGCATATGACATACTGTAGTTAACAGCAATGAAAATTGCAAAACAAGCCTAAATTATAAAAAGGGAAACTATCATGACCTAAAGAAACTGATTGGGAAAAGGAGC